>NW_011352510.1:0-1749 GCF_000735185.1 Notothenia coriiceps
AACAACATCTATATTGATTATGACACTTCTACATCCAACTCACAGATGTAACCTTGCTTTGAGAAAAAAAAGATTATTAATGTAACCCTTTTAGAAGGGAAGATATGGTCATTTGTTCTGGGAATGTCATTTTCGAGCCTGAGACCTGAAAAACAGGCTCAGGGCTTAGTAGGTTAACAGGAGGTTCATTTCACCAACACTCAAGTGGAGACAAGAGCCGCTTTCACACCAAGTAGGGTACTTTGCCGTACTTAGTACCCCCATGGAACTAAGAGCCGACCGCGTTCACAACATAATTAGTTCCCTTATGAACTAATTAGGAGGTTGGGTGGTGAGTTCAAGGCTTAGCAGAGCATGGGCAGTTTCCTGAGCTCAGTGTGCCTGCTACATAGTGTACAGCAAAAATAAAGCAATTGGCCTCGTTGTTCCAATAGTTTTTGAGGGGACTGTATATGCTCCCCTTTCTCTGCAATCTCAACCAATGACTGGGTGAAGACCTTCCATGAATTTCTGCGCTCAGAAATAACACAACTCTTAGACATGTTCTATCTATATGCAAAGTGTTGTCTAAATATAAAACGCACTGGCTGCAAATATGAAGACATTAGGATAGATTCAAAAATAAGTTTGGGCATTTTGGGGGGAAAGTGAGGCAGAATGCAAGCAGACACAACCCATCAGATATCAGCCGATGTTTACTCACTGAGCAGGAAAAGCTGAGACACTCCGAGGTGGAAGAGTCAGGGTAGAGTGTGTGTGGCCTTGAATTTCTAGTCGCATAGTAAATGCTGTTGGTTTACTCAGTAACTTGGGGATTCACCGTCATGGGTTAAAGAAGGCCACACTATGTCTGGCTGGGAGGATGCAATACGAGCCAAGGTTCAAACAATAAATATCTATAAAGTAACTTTCAGGTTATGTGACCGTATGACACCATGGGTTTGGTACACAAGGCTAGAGACAGGCACCTAGCAGTGTAGAGCATTATTTAAATGCAATACATTTTCAATGTCACAACAAATTCTTCAAATCTTCTTTTGGGATGTTAGAGATGCTCAGTCAGTCAAGTATATAATGTAAGATGGTTAGATACCCTTCATCCAGTTATCTAGGGTCATATTGGGAGGCTGTGGCGCAGTGGATAGAGCGTTGGTGTTTGGATCAGGGGGGCACAGTCAGCATGTCGTTGTGTCCCTGGGTAAGACACTTCACCCCAAATTGCTCCTGTGGGGATTGCCCACAGTATTGAGCATGTAAGTCGCTTTGGATAAAAGCGTCTAAACAAGTAACATGTAATACTGGTAACACTGTTTCAAGCCACTTTAGCATCATAACACAAAAAAGGGCAATATGGTTTTGTAGGTTTATGCCTTTTTTCTGTAATGTCTCAGCAACTAGTTTTCAAGTTGCACCACCAGCAGAGTTAACCTCTTAGGTACAGACCAACATGTGTTGACAAATACATGATGGATTGACACGAAATATTGCAAAGACATTCATTAACTGAATTATAATCACTGTGATGGTAGTAGTATTATTCATCCCGCTTCCATCACATTAGTATGCATAGAAAGTGACAGGTGCTGTGAGAGGTCACACCTCTCCCTACTTATGCTAATGAGCTAAGTCCCGCCTCCCCTTTGTTCGAGGTGTGAGATCTCAAGTAGGTGTGATATCCCAAGTAGGTGTGAGATCCGTCGATAGGAGGGGGGTGATGTGTATTCACAGGTGTGAAAAGCCCCCACTGTT
>NW_011352511.1:0-2548 GCF_000735185.1 Notothenia coriiceps
AGTGGAGTAAAAATACCAGGTTATCCTCTGAATTGTAGTGGAGTAGAATTATAAAGCAACAATGAGCTGTCATGTGGGTATATATTAATGCTGCGCATTATGGACACAAGCAATTTCCACCCATTTATTAATTATATGTTTTACATTTGATAACACCAATGTGTTTAATACTGGCAACTTCTAATTGTGGGAAAAACTTCCCCAGTAGAGACGTCCCATAGAACATTTAGCAAAAACAATAGACAGCATGTATAGGGGGGGGGGCGGAGAAATTGTTCCATTTCAAAGAGCTTTTTGACGCTCGGCGTAACCTTGGCACACTGCTACTATCCCAGAGCTTGAAGATTAATCACGGGACTGTAGTCCCAAAGGATAGCTGGGGATTATGGGTAGTGTAGTGTCTTCGGCCATCCTAAACTCTGAAATGTTTTTCGGATTTCATATCGCTTTAACACCACATCCCAATGTGCATTGCGTCTAAAACATCCAACCACCGAGCTTAAACCATAGCTGAGGAACTTGGGTAATCAGTTCAGTGGCTGTGTATCGCAATGATGCTCGAAATGTCCCATATAGGCCTACGTCTGTTTCCGGTTATTTTTATTTTGAAATTCAGTTCCTGACGGACGCCGAAAAAGCCCAAGATTATGGAATCAAACAAATAAATAAAAACAAGGATAATTGTGTGTTATTGTTGAGTGAATAACAGTGTGTTATTTTAGAAAAGAATAACAAATTAGAAGAAAAAAAGATTTGAAAAATACAGATTTCAGTATTTTGAGGCTCTGAGCCCCATTTCTTTTCCTCACAAACGGCAAAAAAAGTCATTATACGATTTAAAAATAAAAACAATAATCGTGGCTTGATATTGATTAATAACATGTTTTTATGAACCCCACAGCTTCTGGTCTTCCAAGACCCGACCCAACAAAAAGACGTGGTGCAGGCACGAAACATACTACCAAATAGAAATACATTGCTTTTAAAATCGTTCTGTGTGACACGAAAAAAAGGGGAAAATCGTGTTGGTGAACACGAATCAATAGATTAAATGTCGTGACTATAACACGAAATGCTGTGAGACTGGGTTGTATGAGCTAGTAAAGACAGGTAGGGATGAAGATGGAATGGGAAAGATTGTGGTGACACAATAAACGTTTTAAATTTAAATGGGCATGTATCATGCATGGAAAGGAGGAATCAAAGGAGGTAGATATAGACATGGACACTGACACACAGAACCGGAAATACACAGCCATCTCATCCATGATTAAGAGCCCGGTTCAGTTCCTATCAAAATCTGTATTGTCCTGTTAGAGAAGAGTGGGCAGGAGGCAGAAGTGTGAATCTAACCGCTGCTCCCACTGCTTTGATCACTCCGCCACAGTCACAAGCCCCAGCATAATTTTTTTCATGGGACCTGGCCCGACATGGATCCATGGAGGAACAATCGCACAGTGAGGGGAGAAAACAGCGACAGACACACATATCTCTAGTATACGGTGCACACACACCTGGTGGCTGGCGGAGCTGGTGGAAGACCACGATGTCACTGGGGTCGTTGAGGTTTTCGGCTAGCGTGTGGACGTCTTGACCCGTCAGCCTATTGGCCATAAAGACGGCCGCCCTATCTCTGTCCGTCCAGTAGATACGATCCTGAAACACAGGGAGGAAGATCGGATGGATAAAAGTCGAACACAAAGCAGGTTAGGCAGGGTTTCGTTGGGATTGAACCCATGAGCACATAGACAAACATTTATTTCAAAAGCTGAGGTGTGAAAGACAGAGCCATACAACTACATGTTGTATCAATCCTCTACAATTACCGTAATTTTCGGACTATAAGCCGCGCCTTTTTCCCCATTTTTCGACGCTGCGGCTTATATAACGGTGCGGCTAATCTATGGATTTTTACAGCTAACGGCCAGTAGGGGACCTCCTAAATCTATGGATTTTACAGGTTACAGTCCACCACCTTTAACTCTATGGGCTCTATGGCCGGTCCGCGGACCCCCACCTTTAAGCGGCGGGCTCCAGCAGGAAAAGCTGGAGGCCGGAAAAGAGTGAGACAGGTAGCGCGCAAAAGTAAAAGTGGAACCGAGAGTGGTACGAGAGACAGAACGAGAGCAAGACAGACAGACATTACGAGAGCGAGACAGTTTGTCCCCGTACCACTGGTTGAAAACCACTGCTGTAGATCACTGCCGGTAAGTGCGCTGGGAGCGCACCGTTTAAGTTTGAAAGTTGAAAAGTTTGTATGTCTGAAAACGCTATGTGATACAGTACAGTTTACACAGCACAGTACATGTTCTGTAGCTACTATTGCACTAAATGGTAACACTTGAATACGTTATGCAAATATTCAACTTGTTTGTTGAAATGTTAATAAATGGGAGCTTCCTCAAACAGCCATCTCTTTCCCGACAATCCCCTCTGTGCACGAACCCTTATGGTAATTAAACATTAAAACACCTGCGGCTTATAGTCCAGTGCGGCTTATATATGTACACATCATTCAATTTAGCTGCTGCGGCTTATATTCAGGTGC
>NW_011352512.1:0-2307 GCF_000735185.1 Notothenia coriiceps
AACTCATAACACTGTCTCCATCCCCACCAACTCATAACACTGTCTCCATCCCCACCAACTCATAACACTGTCTCCATCCCCACCAACTCATAACGCTGTCTCCATCCCCACCAACTCATAACACTGTCTCCATCCCCACCGACTCATAACGCTGGCAATGTCCTTGATCTCATATTCTCAAGGAACTGCTCTACTTCTAACCTCTCTGTAAACCCGCTCCACACATCCAATCACTTCTTTATTTTATTCTCTCTACCCCTTTCACACATCTGATCACTTCTTCATTTCATCCTCTCTCCTCTCTCATCCTCTCTGGACTCTCTCTGTCCTCTCTACTCTCTCATCCTCTCTGGACTCTCTCTCTGTCCTCTCTCCTCTCTCATCCTCTCTGGACTCTCTCTCTGTCCTCTCTACTCTCTCATCCTCTCTGGACTCTCTCTCTCCTCTCTCCTCTCTCATCCTCTCTGGACTCTCTCTTTCCTCTCTGGACTCTCTCTCTCCTCTCTCATCCTCTCTGGACTCTCTCTCTGTCCTCTCTACTCTCTCATCCTCTCTGGACTCTCTCTCTCCTCTCTCATCCTCTCTGGACTCTCTCTCTCCTCTCTCCTCTCTCATCCTCTCTGGACTCTCTCTGTCCTCTCTACTCTCTCATCCTCTCTGGACTCTCTCTGTCCTCTCTCATCCTCTCTGGACTCTCTCTCTCCTCTCTCCTCTCTCATCCTCTCTGGACTCTCTCTCTCCTCTCTCATCCTCTCTGGACTCTCTCTCTCCTCTCTACTCTCTCATCCTCTCTTTTGATCAGCTGCAGCTGTGTTCTTGTGCAGCCTTATCAGTTTAACTTGTACCACGTTTAACGTGAGGTTTTTGTTTTCCCTTCTATTCAATTATTACTCTGTCTGTTCTGCCAAACTCCCTTGTGGAGTCCTCCTTTGTTTGTTCCATAGTTAAGTCGGCGCCCGTTGGCCTTTTTGTTTGTTTCAGACTGTTTGGCTGACATTTTGTTTCACACGGGTTTATAATAAAGCCACTTATAACTACTACCAATTCCATTCTGGTTGTGTTGCTTCCCTTTGGTTCCCCTAGCCCAGTAGGGAATGTAATAAACAGTTTCGTGAAAAAAACAAAACAAAAAAAAACAGGCTGACTCCAGTCGACTTGCTGCTTTCCTACGTGGTGAAACGATCAGAGGTGTAGTGCTGCCGGAGCGTACCAGTCCGCCGCGCTGGCACTTCATAAATTGCAGCACCCATAAGGAGCTGTACACATGCCGCAGTTTTTACGTGGCTGTATCTTTAGTTGAAAGCCCAGAGGCGATCTGCTCATCTGAAAATAAATGCTACAAAGGGGCAGACTGGCCATCTGTGTGTTCTGGAGAGTCACAGATGGGCCGGTCGTCAGCCCTCCTGTTGACAGTTCACGAGCGTCGAGCCCTGTGTTTCAGCTGAAGAGGGCAGTTGAAGGGGTAACCAGCGACATAAGGAATCTAACTTTGAATATCCACCAGAGGTTTTAAAAAAGTCTTAAAGAAGTCTTGGGTGATCTCATGTGTTCTCATGTGATCTTGTGTGATCTTGTGTGCTCTCATGTGATCTTGTGTGTTCTCATGTGATCCCGTGTGATCTTGTGTGCTCACCAGCAGGTTTCCTGAGACGAGGAGCATCATGAAGAAGAGGAGACAGGATGCCTCTCCGGAGACCTTCATGCAGTCCCACAGCGCCTCGACACAGTCCCCGAACAGAACCCTGAGGACCACCAGGAGGGAGTGGAAGAAGTCTGTCATGTGGAAACGAGGAAGCTTGCAGTCCACTGCGATGCGACAGACCTGGTCTTTGTAGTCCTTTCCAAAAAGCTGCATGCCAGCAACGGAGAAGATGAAGAGCGTGATGAAGAGGAGGAGCGTCAGGTTCCTCAGAGAACTCAGAGCCGTCCAGATGATCTTCATCAACATGTGGAGCATCGGCCACCACCTGGCCAGCCGGAGGAACCGCATCTAGAGACAACTTCTGTTATTGTTATTAATTTTATTATTACCATCATCACCATCTGGAGAAAAGTTCTGTTCTTATTAAATCTGCCATTTCCATCATCATCATCATCATCATCATCACCATCACCATCATCATCATCATCATCATCATCATCATCATCATCATCATCATCACCATAATCCTCATCATCATCACCATCATCATCATCATCATCATCATCATCATCATCACCACCATCATCATCATCCTCATCACCATCATCCTCATCACCACCATCATCACCATCACCATCATCATCATCACCATTTCTCATTCACTT
>NW_011352513.1:0-2575 GCF_000735185.1 Notothenia coriiceps
AATCGCTTTTAGTGCCTTTTATTTTTCTTCTCTCTCTCTCTCTCTCTCTCTCTCTCTCTCTCTCTCTCTCTCTCTCTCTCCATTTTATTTTGTATCAACACCTCCCAATGTCTCTCCTCCTCTTCCTCCTTCTTTCTCTGCACCAAGAGCTGAAGAGCAACTGTAGCTCTGGAGAAAAATCACACTGAGCAGACTGGATACAAATTGGGATTATTTGTTGTTTGAGCAGCGTGATAAAGAAAAAGAGATTGCACATTACATTAAAGATTAAGATACTAAGATATGTGCATATGAACAACAGAAACATACTTTATATCTTTAGAATATCTCGAGTATCTAAAGATAACAAAACACATTATATATAATAGATTTATATATCCTGTGTATCACTAACTGAAGCATTAAATAGAGTAATCTTTTGTAGTCTGATTCCACGTTATGTATTAAGAGACATCTCAAAAAGGGTAAAAAGTCAAGGTAATTAAATATTTAAGCGCTAATTGGGATTATTTCTTGTACGAGCAGCGTGCTGAAGAAATAAATTACAAAAATATAAAACATTATATATAATAGACCACCCTATACAACAAGGTATGGATCTCAATCTCAATGTAACTTCACGATTAAATAAAGGGAAAACAGGAACAACTAAAAGGAAGTTATTTGCATTTAGTTATTCCTTGTTTATTACAAATTGAAACATTGACATAAGAGTAATCTTTTTTAATCTGATTCCACGTTATTTAAAAAAATACATCTCCTACATTTCCTATCAAGCAACCTCCAGATCTTAGATTCATCAAACGTCTTGCCCTTTGTTGGCCAGTTCTCATCCCTTTAAAGGTCTCCTATTATGCTATAGGCATATATTCTAACCCGTGATTAAACTCCACATCATGTTCCAAACCACATCAAGGATTCTCTCTGAAACAGTATGGAGCTCAAAGGCTTTCTCTCTTGCCGGTTATACCACAAGGTGAGTTCCTTTTTACTTCCTGCTTCTTCACACACATGCTCTCCAGTACAGGTTAGCTCTGAGTGTTAGCGATGCTAATGTAAACACCGACCATATTACGTCCAAAACAGTCGGGCATTGTTTCTGATAGCAACGTTTCTGATAGGGCCGTGGGTCCACATTTCAGATATTACGTCATATCGGACGCAAATCTGGATCAGCTCCGTTGTTCCCCCGTTTTTAGAGATTTGGGTACGGAGGAAAAGAGAGAGGGTTTTATTTTCTGACGCTGCGTGAGTTCCCCGACACACCGGGGACACATGGTTATGTAGAAAAGACATCAAAAAGTGAATTTTGCATGATAGGTCCCCTTTAAGCAATATACACATTTTTGTATTTCTATTTGATTTCTAAATGTCAGTCCTTCCTCCAACGCTGCAAGAAAAGACGAGCATTTGTGCTAAAAAGACACTTATTTATTTATTCTTGCTGTTCTTTTTCTGAATTCAGGGCAGAACTCTTATTTCGGGACATTTCTAATTATGACTTGAGTTTAAAGCACTGCGGGGAAATTCTCACAAGATAATGAGACGACCACAAAACTGTGAACACACGCATTCGTCGGCTGTTACATAAGAAACAGAGAGCGGTAAAAATAAAGTGGGATTAGACTGTAAGAGTGCCAGAAGTGGAGCAGTATCTGAGCATCTGAGAGCCTTTCAGACAGGACACATTATTAATTGCTGTCTGAATATTGCTGATGAAGACGCTGAGCAGCCGATGATTACACCAAACACACACGTTATACTGAACCATGTGAACTTTAGACAATCATTCTTTGCCTCTCTTGCAAAAAAGTTAACAAGGGAAATAATTAGATGTAATTGTAATATGCAAATAAGCCTTTCATTTATAAAAAGTGCTTTTGCATTCCACTTTTTCTTTTAATTATTAGCCTGAGCTCTAAATCACCGCCCATGATGATCAGTGATATCCTTGGACAGCTAGTCGACCAATCAAAACGTAGTCCTTTAGAGCCGTTTAACTACTAAGATACATCCATGAAAACAAGAGACAGTCACAAAGCAGGCATGACTTTGACAAGGATAGATTATTAGATACGATTATTTGTGTTGCCTTTAATGCATAGTAGAACAGAAGAGAGGCAGGAGAGGGATAGAGAGAGAAGTGATTTTTGTGTGAGTTCCCTAATGTCAGAGATGTGGGCCGTAGACTGACTGCCTTCTCCAATGTTATGAAACTAGATGGCTTGAGGTGTTAAAAGCAGCAAAGAAAACATTTGTTAAAGTTCCCCTATGATACGGTTTTCTATCAATATATCACAGGTCTCAGATATATACAGAGCATGTCTCTGATTGGCTGAAACACCAAACAGATCATTGCAGCATTACCCATAATCCCCTCTGTTTCAGCCCTGTTTCCAAAGTGCTGATTCTCTGTCTGTTACTTTAGATGAAAATAAGGAGCCCCTCCCCACGCCCCTCTGAGAGAGATTTGGTTACAAAGACCTCAATGGTGCTCTAGCAGGGTATATGCAGGAATCCTGAAGTCAAATGTAATACCTTTTAAGACCTTTTTTAAGACCCTTTCCATACATTT
>NW_011352513.1:7793-10045 GCF_000735185.1 Notothenia coriiceps
ATGCTGTGACCCATGGCCAAGCATATCTCTCTGTGCCAGCAACTCAGTACAAGCAAGAGAGTTTTTCCACAGCAGGATATTGTAAACGCCCAGAACATCCCCAGCTTTTACCTGGAAATGTGACATGCTCATATTTCTCAAAAAGGATAACCTTGATGATGCTGAGTGAGTGAGTTAGTTAGTGAGTTAGAGTTGAGTTACTTGAAAAACTAAAGTGAAACTTGTCATATGATAAAATTGCAGGGTCTGATTATTATATTGTTGACACTTTAAAATACTACTATCCTACTAAAATGCTGTACAAATCCGATTTATTATTTAAAAAAAAAAAAAATGCAAGTAAAAATGTTTTTAAAAAAAATCACATTTTTTTCCCTTTATTTTTCAATATCGCGATAAATATCGTACCGTGGACTTTTTATCGCGATATTATCGTACCGTTAATTTTTGGTATTGTTACATCCCTAATATATACCCAGGGTTCTCAATCTCGAGTAGCACAAGTCTTCCGAGTCACTTGCTTCAGAAGCGAGGCAAGAATCCTTCCTAGCATTCGGAAAACGAAGAGTGGAACAGGCGAGCAAGTGTGCAGGTGTGCGTCATATGAGAGGCCCCGCCTTACATTTTCCGCCACATATTTGGGGAAATTGGTCTGTGCGCGAAGCATTTTGGGGATTTTAAGACCGCGGAGTCTACACATGTGCAGCCTCGAAATTTCTCCAAACGAAGTACGCCGGGCTCCGTAGAATTCCAAATATGCTGGACATTGGAACAGTCCTTCGGCGGCACTCGATGACGTAGTATGCTTGAAATAGTGGCTCTGGAGCAGCCTTCCTCGACATTGAGAAACACCCCCAGTCTTCATGAAAGAACTTGCGCTGAGCTTCGTTTCATTAAAAACTTTTAGTTTAACCCGCCTCCCTCTTTTCCTGCTTGTGGATCCAACTTCTTGCTAAAACCTCGACAGAAGGTTAATGTGAATAGATGTTTGCTTCGTAAAAGGAAAAAGGTACTTTCCATTGAACCTGTTCTCACACAATTGAATCAAATATATGTGCTGGTTCATTCCGATTAGAAAACGTTGAGTCGTTGTATTTCTGATCCCAGGTGTGAGCTCCCTTCATTGTTTTAGTTTGCAGTGAATTATAGTTTCCTGCAACTTCCACGAGTTGGAAAGCAAAGAGCTTGTTATCTTAATTACTTTCTGTGAATGTGCCCATAGAGCAAACAGAGTGAGATGGCCTTCTATTTCTGGAGGCTGGCAGTCTGTGGAGGCTGTTTGGCTCAGCTGAGCTCATCAGAACGAGCACAGCCCGCTGTGCTTCACCATCATCCTCATCATCATCAGTAACTCTCTTATTTTCCCCTTTTCTCTGTATTCAATCCAGATTTCTCTTCCTTTTCAACACTTCCTGTATTGCTGGTGTTTATGCAGCTATTAAATCGAATGTTACAACCATCCAACTGGTCATTAGCGCCAAATACTGCCCACACCGCTCCATGGAGACTGGACTGAAGCTGATCCTGAGTTTATGGTTGAAATGTGTAGAAGGTTGGCTGAGTCACGGGTGAATGTATACGTATCGCGGAGAGGTGTGCACAAAATAATTGACCTGGCAAAATGTCAGTATCAACTTTTGTTTCCCCTCTGGCTGCTCCCATCTTACTGTCCGGTGTTGTGTTCAGGGGGCAAAACTAAACTCAGTTGCTCGCCTGACCACACACCGGCTTGGACAGTATTTTTAAAGGGGACCTATCATGCAAAATGCACTTTTTGATGTCTTTGATACATAAACATGTGTCCCCGGTGTGTCGGGGAACTCACGCAGAGTCAGAATATAAAACCCTCTCTCTTTTCCTCCGTACCCAAATCTTTAAAAACGGGGGAACAACGGAGCTGATCCAGATTTGTGTCCGATATGACGTAATATCTGAAATGTGGACCCACGGCCCTATCAGAAAGTTGCTAACAGAAACAATGCCTGACTGTTTTGGACGTAATATGGTCGGTGTTTACATTAGCATTGCTAACACTCAGAGCTAACCTGTACTGGAAAGCATGTGTGTGAAGAAGCAGGAAATAGAAAGGAACTCACCTTGTGGTATAACCGGCAAGAGAGAAAGCCTTTGAGCTCCATACTGTTTCAGAAATAATCCTTGATAATCCATGATATGGTGTTTCATCACGGCAGTATTTAGTTTAGACAGTAGCTGCCGGGTCCCGCATGAGCTCAGACCCCTCCTTTTTTATT
>NW_011352514.1:0-502 GCF_000735185.1 Notothenia coriiceps
TGTGTGTGTGTGTGTGTGTGTGTGTGTGTGTGTGTGTGTGTGTGTGTGTGTGTGTGTGTGTGTGTGTGTGGCTGACAGGAAACAACAGGCAGGAATTCTAATGAAACCATTTCAATCCTCTCTAATGCTCAAGGCTGCTCAATCCTCTCATTTTGGATCTGTTTCTCAACTTTAATTTCAGTCTTAAAGGAACCATGTCATGCTTTTCCGGTTATTACCCGTCCCCTTGTGTGTTATGAAGGTTTTATGAATGTAAACGGCCCAAATGGACCAATCCGCAGAGCCCCTCACACACCAGGATCCCTTGGCTAACTAACAGGGAGTCCCATTGACTTGCATAGAGCTCCCTGAACGCTGGTAATAGACGAGTTGGGATCATGGAGAAATGCTCTCCACAGACCCATTCTCACAGCGTTACAAACCTTTTTCTTACTCAATATCAAGCCACACTTATTGTTTTTACCTCGGCTGTGAGTGTTTGTGTGTGCTCAGGATGAGTTTA
>NW_011352515.1:0-2141 GCF_000735185.1 Notothenia coriiceps
TTTATTTTAAATGGTACAGTACACTTTATGTTGAACTATTTATTATGTTGTTGGTGCAACTGGCACTTTATGTTGAACTGTTTATTGTTTTGGCCAAGGTTATTGAGAGAGTTGGACTGAAATTGATTACATTTTTTAAATCAACTGTTGGTAAATCAACAAAGTCTGTTATGGCCTCTGAAGCAACAGAGAGATGTTTTCTAATAGTCAGGGTTTCCAATGTTCTGAATGTACTTGAAAGTATTGTGTTATACTTAAAAAACAAAGTGTTATAGTTTACAGAAGGTATACCTACCTGAATCTCTGAAATGTACTATATTCCTAAATATGCTATTGCTACACTTTATGGCAAAAATTGCACTTTTCTGTTGGTCTTGGTTAAGTACATCCTTGAAAAAAATAAACAATGTTTTGTTGCTTAAGCTTATGTATTCAGTCATTATTCAATGGTATACTAAAATCCGTGTGAAAAAAATTGCTTCTCACTGTTCTCAGGTCAAATATTTATATGTGATAAAAAATGCGATTAATTGCGATTAATTAATTACAAAGCCTGTAATTAATTAGATTAATTTTTTTAATCGAGTCCCGGCCCTACTTCTTACATTTAAAAGTCCAACACGAGCGGTCTATTATGCTGCAACTCTACTGCGCTGCTAGCCGCTGATAGCCCCGCAAGTCAGCGGCAAGCTAACTTCCGGGGAACTATTGAGAGCTCCACGATCCGCCATTGCTGTAAAAAAAACTGGTCCATTGGAGTGAACGGAGATGTCGTAACTCTTCTATCTATATGGCGCTGTTACCTACCTACCTACCTACCTACAACTGATGCAACAGCAGCATCTACACAAACCTCTTTAGGAGTCGCCATTGTTGTTTTTAACATGTGGTCTGCTCACTGGTTGTTATGACACATATGCGTTACTTTTAAGTCTAAAAGGTGGATTACTGTGGGCCCTTTTGACATCACCAGAAACCACCTGCGCTAGATAATCAATATTGTGTCATGTTGATTTATTGTTAGTAGGTTAACAGGTTAGAAAGAGCGGGGCAGACAGTGAACGCAGCAGAAACGGTTGCTTCCATCTCCCATAATACTTTATTCTTGCTTTTCATGATGCATTTTTGCTTTGCTGACACTGGTAAGCCCTCTGAGGAAGACAGAGTCTGTCATGTCTGATCAGTTGTAGCATCAGACAGATTGATTTGACGGATGATGTTGGTCTGCTCCTTCTTTATTAGCCATGCTGTGCCTTCACTATCACAACGTGTCAGAGAGAAGCAATGACACTGCGGTTGCGGTCAAATGTTCAAAAAAATCTGATCCTATGTGCTCTTCTAACCACTATTCTTCAACCTCAGAGAAATGTGTCACGGGGATAAGGAAAGAAGTTAAGGAGAATTCATCAGGACTCAGGAAAAGATGAATGTGATGCTAAAGATGCTAAGAGAATCTGACCTCTTTTACACTGGTCAACGTATTTATGATGGGCCAGCAGATGTTATTTCTGTGCGTATGCCGTGGGGAAACTACAATAAGGGCCACATACAGCAAAAACATACGAAGGGCTCGTAAGTTATGAGTTAGCAAAATCAATCAAATGCATCTGTGGCACTGCTCTTCCCACGACTCTGAAACCAGGTCAGCTGCATTTAGATGATGCTATGGCACACGTCTGTACATCCTCCCTGTAATATGTATTCACAGCAAAACCAAATCCAATGTCACACATGTAAGCAATTTGTGTAATTGCAGCACCATTCCATGATCCAGTGTCAGTAATAAATCATAAATGATTCCTAAAAAAGTCTTCACCTGTGAAACATTTTTGTAAATATATTTATTTGTATTTTATTATATATTGTAACAGGACTGGATAAAGAGGAAAGTGGTAGTGCAGCAATCACGACAGAGGCAGAGTTCAAATCCAAAAAAAGGCTTTATTGCTATCAAACTCCAAAAATACCTTCCATTAAACAAGGGCTAACGTAGCCGGGCCGCTAACCGACTTACCAGCTTACAAAAACGTTTCCTTACACTGGGAGCCTCCTGCCCCCTCCATGTGCCACACACAACTGAGCAACTCTGTGTGCTTGCTAATTGGAAGAGGGTGGAATTTCCATTGTTGGGAATGTAGGTG
>NW_011352516.1:0-1183 GCF_000735185.1 Notothenia coriiceps
AACCTCAGCAGCTGTATTTAAATAAAGACTGACACACACACACACACACACACCCACACACACACACACACACACACATACCTCCAAGAGGAACACACATCTGAACTAGAAACCAAACACCCTAAACACATGGTGGATCTACAGAGACTTTCAAACTTTCAGGAGTTTTGGAGACTTTTTCCTCACACTTAAACTAAAACACACACACACATCGGAATGAACCAAAACACACGCGCACACGCACACGCGCGCACACACACACACACACACACACACACACACACATATACACACACCGGAATGAAGCCAAACACACACAGCCCTTATCATATAAAGACAGAAACCTGTTCAAGAGGTTTTAACAGTTTAAGAGCCAGTTCCAGACTCAGAGCCCTCGGAGCCTCTTCCTGCTGGAGCTCGGCTCTGTGTTTAAACTACGTCACTGTTTGAGTGGAAAAAGCCGAAATCCAGATCCTGCTGCGGATCAGAATCAGAATCCCTTTACCCACAGAGGGGACACATTGTTACAGCAGGAAAGAGCCAGACAGCTTAAAGTTACCTGAGGATCGTCCGGGGTCCTGGTCCTGAGCTGCTGCAGGGACCCGGACAGACTTTAGACCCAGAGAGAGGCTCATATAGAAAGGAATAAGTAGCTATGGGGGTACTTACGCACAGGCTCCTGGCGCGGGTCCTGCTCGGAGACCCGGTCCTGGAGCCGGAGCACCCGGTCCTGCAGGCGGAGGATCCGCTCCGAGCCCCCCCGCAGATCCGCCTCCAGCTCGGTTAGCAGGCAGCAGGAGAGCCGGGCCAGGTCCGAGAGCTGGAGCAGGGTCCGGGTCAGAGCCAGGTGGCTGACCGAGACCAGGTCCCCGGGGGGGGCGGGACCGGGGTTAGACCCCCCAGGACCAGGGTCCCCAGGGGCCTCAGACCCCCCGGGATCAGGGCTCTCCAGCCGGCAGAGGAGCTGCGGCCGCACGGTGCGCTTCACGAAGGGCATGCCGGTAAATCCAGAGTCCGAGGAAAGTAGTCCCTGTTCGGGTCTCAGCTGCTGCTGCTGCGGCCACCCATCCTCTCTGCTGGTCCTCCGTCATCTGAAGCCCGGACACTCGCTCCTGAGGGAGGAGGCCGAGGGGAGGGGGGGAAACCCGGAGCGGAGTCCCGGGATCCTGGATCCGGACTGGAG
>NW_011352517.1:0-2337 GCF_000735185.1 Notothenia coriiceps
GTCCATGGAAACAGCCTATGGTCAGATCTCAGATTTGGCGTAGAGCTGTTGAGGCATGGGCTGGTGATATACAAGCGAAGTTTGGGGACGATCGGACCGTGTCCATTGGAGTTACAGCGACATCGTGTTTCATGGCGAGGGATGCGTTTCCATGGAAACGGCATATGATGACACCCTATAATTCATAAAGCATTTCAACAGAGTATTTCCACACAGTGGTATTGCTTATTTTACTTACTGACGATGATCTAAAGTTTAAAAAAAGTCACAACTGCAGTCGTTTTGCCGTGCCTATTTCTTACCTAGGTTCCGGGGAACGGTGCTCCGGAGCACTGCCATCACTCGTTGTTCAGGACCACTCCTCGCTAGTTACAACAGCATCTATGATACATGACTTGTTAATTCCACAAACTACTGCAGCACAATGCTAAATAGCAAAGAACAAAGCGTTAGCAAAAACGTACCATCCTGCATGGATGCAGGACGCCGTTGCCGAGTCCAGGCGTCGTTTCGCGTTGCACAGTCGAGCTCCTGCTGTATTTTTTCATCCGCTACAAGATGGAGGAATGTCTGTACCTCGTCAAACGACCACGGCATGTTTTTTTTAATTGCTGCCATTTCTTTATGGATTTGTTGACGGTAGCTCGTCTGTTTTAAAAATTGTGCTTATGCGACGCCTTGGGGGCTATCTCGCGCAACAATTGTGACAATTTTCTCTGACCAATCAGCGGTCGGGGTGTTTTATGTCACTAATTTTGCATATTTTCAGCTCGCTTGGACTGAGGTGGTTCTAAAAAAGTACCCGTGAGCCTGTACTACCCCTAATGGAAAAGCAAAAAAGTGCGAGCCGACCCAAGTCGAACCACACCAAAACCTGCAGTGGAAAAGCGCCACAACACTTGAATAATATAAAATGTGTCTTTGTGGTCTGTTTGGCTTTGGAGCAAAATACATTTGAAAGGCGCCTTGACGATGCCAAGCTGTCCTTCTTTTTGTTGATGAAAATCAAAACTGTAGGCGTTTTTTCTTTTTAGATTTACAAAAAAATTCACACTGCACTCAACTGTCCCACAAGGCGATGCTAGTGGGAAAGTGAGCCAACAGCTTAACAGAGTTGAGCGAGGAGTCATTTATTATCACACCTGTGCTTTAACACTGTCAGGTCAAAATGTCTTTGTATATGTGTATGGTCCCAGCTTTATTATTAAATAAAACAGGTTGGGAACGGGGGAATCTGTGATCTGCTGCCTCTATAAACAGGGTTAAGGTTAATAACAATGTCAACGACTTCCTCCCTTGCTTCTGTCATATCATTCAGCCACTAGAGGGCACTGTTAATGGAGCAGAAATCGGAATCAGAAATGCTTTATTTGTGGCAAAAAAGACTTCAGTAGGCTGAGATATTATTAAAGACTAAAGCCCACATGAAATACAATCAAAGGTGTACAGCCAAGGTAAAGATAAGTAGTAGCAAACATTTAAAAGTAAGTGAACGAGACAACATTAGGAACCTGTTGTTATTTTGCATATTCTGAAACATGTGATGCTGTCGCTGTTCTTCAGAGGAACATGAATGCTAGAGCAGATAGCAGTTTAGGTCCAAGTCCTGTCCAACATGTTTTCCATGCACATCCTTTACATCCATGTTAAGGAATCTCTTTCAATATCCATGGCTATACAACCGTGATTATAACTGTCACCTCGTGTTACTATCTCCAAGGCCATCAGTGAATTACTTGCCAGGAGGTTCTGATTGTTTTCACACAGGGCCTAAGAGGAAGCTTCTCAGTGATTCCAGAGCCATGTGAGGCACATCTGGAGATTACTGCGGCTCTGTCTTCCACTCACTAACACGGAAGGCCTTCTGCTATTTTAATCCACACTGAATATTCCAACAGCCTGCAATCAAACTGAATGAGAAAGGATTGGACATACATACGGAAGGTTGTAAAAGAGAAAGCAATTGCCGGAAATTTCTGAGCATGATTCTGTTGTGCATGTCTTGTTCAAATGAATAACCAGACAACATGTATCCTGAGGTGCAGTTATTTCACTAGGACTTTATAATCCATTAAACGTTTAGAAACTGGTTGTGATGTCTTTTAACCAAAAAACACTGCTCGTGGCTTTTTAAAAAGACTGCTCAACATTTAAAAGATGAGACCAAATGAAAAAAAGGGTTGCAGGTACAAGTGTGCTTCAGTAATCTGATGCAAATATAGATATAGATATATTTGTCCCAAAACATTTCCTATATTATATATATATATACTGCATGTTAGAGAGAGAGAGAGAGAGAGAGAGAGAGAGAGAGAGAGAGAGAGAGAGAGAGAGAGA
>NW_011352518.1:0-3325 GCF_000735185.1 Notothenia coriiceps
GCAGCTTGCCTCGTTAGCCCGTCAATGTTTTCCGTCAGGCTTCAGTTTGTTTGTAGCCTTTATTTAACCAGGTGAAAGCCCCTTGAGATCAAAAGATCTCCTTTTCAAGGGTGACCTGAAACCAGTGAAGTTTATATTCCAACAAAAACGGTAAACTTTACAAACGAATAAACTGCGTCTGGTTAGCATACTAGCAACGTGCTAACTGACCACTAACCCTGAAGCCAACAAATATGTTTATATCTTATCAACGTGAAGCTTAACGGATATTAAATATTGACATGAATCTTTGTTTTATTGTGAAAATCTCCTTTCCCGTTTGTTTTAAACATCCTGCGACTTTTTACAAAATAAGCTAAAACTAAGCCCCGACCCCGTCACTACTGTTGCCATGGGAACACTACAAACATGTCCGAGGGCCAATCAGCTGTCGGCACTAAACCGTTCATTCCTTTTTTAATTTACTTTATGTCTTTATTTTTAATGTTTCTCAAACTGACCTTTATTTTGAAAAGCCACCTGTCAATCATCACAGACCACGCCCACCTTTTTATTTTGGGAAATGTTTTTGACCAATCAGTGGCTGGCTTGAGAGATAACGTCTCAACTTGTGACTTTTATTATTATTTTTAAATCAAACTCAAAAGAAATGATTTAGAAGCAGATCAAAGTGAAATCAGCACTTACTGGCCTTTCCTGGTTGTCATGGTTACTGAATAACGTTTTTAAAAAGAACAAATTAATATAAATATGTAAAAACACCGTGTGACTGAATCGAAGCTCCTGATTGGTCAGCATCACTTCCTGGACTGTGAAAGGGCGGGGCCTCAGTGTTAGTGATGTCATAGTGCCGCCTGCTGTTTCTGTAAATACTTGTTTTATTCACGTTTATAACGCTAACACTAACCCGTGTTTTATATCTGTTACTTTTTACAAGTATTATCATTTATTATGAAAATTAAAAAAATCATACGAACGTCTGAAGAGTGACTTTATTTTACATTTATCTGCTGCTCTTTTCCCCCCTCTGTCTGAAACCAGTCTGCTCTGATTGGTCAGCTGGCTCCTGCCTGTGCTGCAGCTCCTTTTCTCCCCCTCTGTCTGAAACCAGTCTGCTCTGATTGGTTAGCTGGCCTGTTGTGATTGGTCGACAGCTCAGAGATGTCCCGCCCAGCGAGTGGTCCATAATGATGTAACTATTATCGTTTTTGAAGAAGTAAACAAAGGAAACGTTTCTTTTGATGAAACATTTTATGTATTTTCTAAAACTGTAAACTTCCAAACAAGGTGGGCAGCGTGGCCGGTTTGGGGTGGGGCTTGTATCCGATTCGCTCGTTGATAAGCTCCGCCCTCCCCGCCGCTGTAGAGGAGGAGCCTGAAGCCCCACCCCCGATGATGTCAACACTGATGACAGAGGCCCCGCCCACTCCTGACTCCGCCTCCTCTCGCTGGCGCTTCCTCGCCTGGAGAAATACAGACAAATAATCAATACTAAATAATAACAATTAATAAAGTACATATCTCTGATCACGCGACTGGTTATTAATTTAAGAGTTTTGAACCTCCAGCTCTTTCTTCACGCTCTCAAACTCCTCGGTGTCGTCAATCTTCAGCTCCAGACGAGTCGGTTTCCTCCGTAACATCTATACACACACACACACCACACACCACACCACACCACACACAATAATAATAAATAACAAAGACATAATGCACAATAATAATATAAACAGATCGATTGAACAGTACAGAGATGCTAAGCTAACATGCTTACGGCTGTTTAAGCATTACAACGTTGACTTTAACCGGAAAAAGATTAAAGCTCCTCGTTCACCTTCAGGCTGCAGCTCCGACAGGTGTCTCTGACGTCACACAGGTGACTTGACGGGTGAGATATCGCTGTTTTCCCGGGTTTTATTTCCTCTCGTTGTTCTCTACAACACTCCGTAAACCGGAAAAAGAACCTTTCACCCGGAAGTTGATGAAACGTTGGGGTCACGTTGTTCAGGATCTCCGCTCCGTTTCTTCTTCAGGTAAAACTTTCTAACATGTAAACACTAAACTCGATATTTACCTGTCTCTCACCTGTCTGTCCAACCTGCCGCGTGCAGGAGCGGGTCACGTGATCAGCGCTTTACGTGTTCCTGTGTTTGGGAGCCAATGCTAACGTTAGCATCACCGCGTTTCAGAACCAAAATCAGTTCATGTTTATATTAACTATAATCAGAATCTGAGTGTCGAGATATATTCATTATATTTATAACGATCTGAATCGTATGTACAGCTAGCAGCTAAAGAGCTAACTCATTTAGTGGGAGTGCTGACACAGCATTCCCACTATCTGTTATGCTTGGCACGAAATTCTTTATTATTCCGCCTGTTATTTTGCCGGTCTTCTTCTCCTACATTGAACATCGCAGAAACTCCGTTCAAACATCAACACGATCAGCTCGGTCGGGAATCGATGGCTATTACGTTTCTCATTCATAACTTTCATAATTCCAGAGATACATCCCATAATACATCACATTTTTAACATTGAAGTCAATGGAGAAAATCTTCAACTTCAACAATCTTCATGCGACTTCAACTGCTAACTGTTCATTCATACTTTCACTCAGAAACCTCATTCCAACTTTAAAATGTTACACATCTTTCTGACAT
The DNA here is from genome assembly GCF_000735185.1 of Notothenia coriiceps. Lineage (NCBI taxonomy): Eukaryota > Metazoa > Chordata > Actinopteri > Perciformes > Nototheniidae > Notothenia > Notothenia coriiceps. The sequence continues at coordinate 2,665 of NW_011352518.1, forward strand.
TATTCGTGTAAAACAACTTTTAAATCTGATTCTTACGTTTTAGAGATATTAAACATTGTTCAGACCTTGTTACAGGGGCCTTCTTCAGATTTTAGAGTGCGTGATGTCACAGCTAGAGTGGAGGAACTGCCATAATTCCCAAACCCTACATTCCTGAGACATCATTTTTCATGACAAACGTAGGAAAACATCTCGTAGCTTGAAAGATAAGAAATAATTAAACAAAATGCCTCTTGAGGGCATGCAGTGACAAAAACTTTCAACATGCCTCCATTAAAGCCCATTGTAATTTCAGGCTGATATTTCCCCACCACAGCAGCCGCACACCTTTAGTTAATCTGCCAAAAAGGCCACATTATTAACCCGAAAGTACACAAAAAGCACACTTCAGATACTCAACTTCCTTGACATGCTTCACGTTTCTAAATTTCACAGATACCTGTTACGGTTCTTCCACAAAACGTTCACATGTAAGAGGTTTATCTCTCATTCAGAACAATGAAGCCTTTGATCTCTACAGAGCTCGTTAGCTCAACTATAAACACCTGTGTCATGGAACACGATGATGTCATCGTTCCAACTGACATGCTCAGAGCAGCAGACTTCAGATAGAGGTTAACGGTCCTGCCCTCAACAGCTCTACGTCAATTATGGGGTGTCA
>NW_011352519.1:0-3885 GCF_000735185.1 Notothenia coriiceps
TCAAATCCAAGGACCAGGAACCGGGTGAGTCTGCAGGAAAACACACTTCAAACTAGTGTTGTTACGATACCAACATTTTAGTTTCGGTACCGATACCAAGTCAAGAATTGCGATTTCAAAACCTTTCTCAAAAAAAGGGGAACCCGTCTTAAATGTCATTATTGTGCTTTATTTCAAACCTGGACATTTTTTTCAGTCATAACACAAACTTTTGAACAATGAGAACTATAAATTAAATAAATTAAAGCAATGGCATTCAAGGTAAAATGACAATTAACTAAAATAGCAGCATCATCTCAAACAACTTTTTGTCAAAATTGAAAATAGAGGGATCTGAAACATTCCGTACAGACAGGCCTCGTGGTGTCCGTAGGCTTGCTCTCGCTGTCGGAGATGTAACCAAAATACTTCCAAATTTCGCTTCTGGCGTCTTTTTTGTCTTCAAGCTGAGGTGCATCGGCAATAGCACTCACACTTGCAGCCATGCTTCTCGTTTTGTCACATGATATAAAAGCTATATTCATAAAAAGAGTATTTTTAAACACGAGTATCTGTACTTCTACTTCAGTAAAGGATGTGTGTACTTTTGCCATCTCTGCAAGACAGACAGGATGTAAACACTAATGGGAACAGTAGAAGAAGACAAACAGGAAGTTACAGGAACACAGTATGCGCTTTGTCATTGTTCAAGGACTTGTTAGTGGACAATAAGGTCTTCCACACTGCCTTAAAAGTGCTTGAATTTTAATTAAATATCCGTATGAACCCTCAGACCCCAGCTCGGACCTACATCTGTACAAAACAATTAGTCCCAAACATGCCTGTGTTACCTTAAGGCGCCCCTTTACCTCCGCTCCTAAATCCAAGCTAAGCTAACGTCCGTTTCCCCCAACACCTCTTGCTCTCTTTGGTAACAAATGGACCGTGGAATATGTTCAGACCCTGATTTTAGAAAGCCACTCAGCAGGTGTTTGGTTTCAGACCCTGAGAGAAGCATTGTAGCGTTGCAGTCATTGTTAATTTCATAACAGCTGGACATTTTCCATCTGTCAGGAGCTGTTAGATTACACACTGCAGCTCTCATTTCTCTCAGTTAGATATCGACTTATCAGCCCAATTAAACCCCAAAAAGTAGAATAGGCTCCCATTTAAGTATAAGTAGTAATACCACAGTGTAGAAATACCCTGTGACAAGTCAATGTAGCAGCAAAGAACCAAAAATAACATTTCTTGTGAAGCATAATGGCTATTAAAATGAGTGATCCATTAATCAGTTCATCGTTTTAAATGTGAGAGCTGGTAAAGGTGGAGATGACTTGTTAACGGACTATATAATAACTATAAATAAGTACAGTAGTAAAAAGTAGAATATTTGCCTCCATATTAGTACAAGTAAGTACATAGTACTTGAACCTAAAAAGCCTTGTGCAAATGTTTCTTTCCCCCCTGCGTTATGGTCATTATTTATTTAGCTTGGCCACCCTGTTCTAGTTTGTTATGTAAACGTGACATGGTGCCAGCAGGATGATTACCAAGGTTGTTTTTATTCCTAATGACCTCTTCTTATTTCACTTCCTGTGCAGCTCAGTCCTTCATGAAGAGTATCTTCAGCCCCATCTTCATGCTGAGCCTCATCACCATGTGTGTGACGCAGCTTCGCCTCATCTTCTACATGGGAGCCATGAACACCATCTTGGAGTCTCTGACAGAGGGAGACCTCAGCACCGGTGAGATTAAACACTGTATAAACACACAATAAGGAACTACAGCACGGTCACATGACTTCACGTCACCACCGCTAAGCTAAAAGAGGCTAATGTTGGGCTATAGAGGAACTACAGCACGGTCACATGACTTCACGTCACCACCGCTAAGCTAAAGGTGGCTAATGTTGGGCTATAAAGGAACTACAGCACGGTCACATGACTTCACGTCACCACCGCTAAGCTAAAGGAGGCTAATGTTGGGCTATAAAGGAACTACAGCACGGTCACATGACTTCACGTCACCACCGCTAAGCTAAAGGAGGCTAATGTTGGGCTATAAAGGAACTACAGCACGGTCACATGACTTCACGTCACCACCGCTAAGCTAAAGGTGGCTAATGTTGGGCTATAAAGGAACTACAGCACGGTCACATGACTTCACTTCACCACCGCTAAGCTAAAGGAGGCTAATGTTGGGCTATAGAGGAACTACAGCACGGTCACATGACTTCACGTCACCACCGCTAAGCTAAAGGTGGCTAATGTTGGGTGTGATGACGTTTAGTGGTCAGAAAGTGAACCGTGTTGCTGTGGATGTTTTCTATGTTCACTTTTCTTTCTGCTCTCTAACGATCCTCTCTCTGCTGCTTTCTGCTCAGCCTCAGCGCCTCGTTGTTAACTCTGCTTTGTCTTTCCTCCCGTTTCTGTTTCTGCCACTCTTTCTCTTTCCGCCCCGCTGGCTTCTTGCTGCTGTTTCAGTGGAGAAGATGCAAGTGGGTAAGAAACTTCAGGCTTGAATCACAAAGAAACCCAATTTCTCCAGCTGTTTGTTTCCACTATTCATTCATGGATAAACCAACAAACAATATCCTTTACTTGAGTAAAAGTAGAAATACTGTGATCTTAAAATACTATATTACAAGTAAAAGTATAGTAGGAAGTATAGAAGTATATAAAAATGTAGCATTATATTATCATAGAAATAGAGAGATAGATTAGTGATACTACACCAATGTGTTAACTATACAAATATTCACGTATTTATTGGTATATTTATATACTTTTTCTTCAAATATGTTATTTTATTTCGTTGTTAAATAGAGCAACTGTTACAAAGCCCAATTCCCCCCTGAATATGTATAAGTAATATTTTCCAATCAGGACTTTTACTTTTAGTATTTTAAGACCGTAGTATTTCTACTTTTACTTGGGTAAAGAAGTACTTTTTCCACTTTTACTTAAACATCTGAATATTTCCTCCACCTTTGACTTTGTGTTTGTGTTTCTATGTGCATCCTCCTCTAAATCCTCCATATTTCATGTTTAAAACGTTACAAAACAGCCAAAATCAAACCTCAATAACGCTTTTCTCCCGTCCCTCAGTGAGCGTCTACACGTCGATCTTTGGCGTCCTGCAGCTCCTCTGTCTCATCACTTCTCCTGTGATCGGGTACGTGATGGACTGGAAGCTCAAAGACTGCGAAGAAGACAAAGATAAAGTCACCCCGAGGTGAGGAAGCACTCATAAAACACTAGAAACATTAACTAATTGCAATTGACCTTTCGCAAAGCCACGCCCCCCCCTTGGTTACTGTTGCTAGTCCGACAAGCTGAGAGCCAGATGCGTTAAACAAAGCCATAATGGAGGGTCTCCGTAACGTCGGAGTCGCCTTAACAGACTCATTTTGGAGCAATAACGCAGCAATATCCTCCAGGTCCCGACAAAAGGGGCTACAATACGCTATGGAGGGTTATATCCACAGTATAAACATTAGAAAAGTGGGAGGCACAACATCAATAGAGGCACTTGCATACAGGTCGCAGTGCAAGAGTGAAAAACCACATGAGCTGTATGTCAAATTCGACGGAATTATTATTATTATTTTGGAATAAAACAATACAATCACAAGAGGCATTAAATGTTGTAGTGTGTCTAAAGTTAACTACCGTTTCCTTGGTGGCTTTCTGCATCCACCTTGTTGTTCCTTTGTGGGGGTCGGGGTGCCCACTTGTGCAGCAGGATTAGGGATGTCGGCAGTAGGCTTTCCATTAACAAAATGCTACAAAGATTAAAGCAAAATATAAATGAATGATTGCCTGTTGGCTTTCTTGTTTGTACTTTGACCACAGGTAGACTAATAACGGAGCTCAGCTGTTCAGACATTATTATGCATCAAGT
>NW_011352520.1:0-2451 GCF_000735185.1 Notothenia coriiceps
AGCTGCAGATCAAAGGTTCTGATCCAGACTGGAGACATACAGGTTATATCCTGTACTTATATGTACTGGATATATCCTGTACTTATATTACATTACATGTCACTTGTTAGACGCTTTTATCCAAGTTGACTTACATACTAAATACTGTGGACAATCCCCACAGGAGCACTTTGGGGTGAAGTGTCTCAGGGACACACCGACATGCTGACTGCAGTGGGGTTTGAACCTGTGACCCCCTGATCCCAACACCAAGGATATATCCACTGCGCCACTCGCCTCCTTATATGTACTGGTTATATCCTGTACTTATATCCTGTACTTATACAGAATCATCATTTATTTTCTTTACAGAAATAAATACTTTATGATAATAATGTTATTATTATTCTATTATTACAGTGAGCAGCGCCCCCTGCTGGTGACTCTTATACACACTGCAGATTCCCTGTGTGTGCGTGAGAGGGGGGTTTGTGTGTGAGGAGTGTGTAGATGTTATTGTTGTTGTTCAGATGACTAGGTGACGTCACATGATCCTTAGATGAACACTTAAGATCCAAAAATCATGAATCCTTGAAGTTTTCACGACACCTCGCGACACTTGGCGGCAGGGCTTTCGGTTCTCAGGCTGCCAGCCAATCAGATTCCATGCTCCGATCAGGCTGCGCCCTACATCAGCCAATCACAGCGGAGAACGTCCGGCGCTCCGTAGCCTGCCGCAGCTCCGTCAGCGCTACCGTGTCTACGTCAGCGCTGCCGCTTCCCCTTCACTCTGCTGGGTCAGCGCCGCGCCGCTGCAGCGGTGCAGCCGCCAGACTGCCGCGTCTCCGTCAGCGCTGCCGCGTCTCCCCGGCAGAGAGACAGAGGAGCGGCGGAGACACCGGGAGAACCGGAGGAGAACCGGAGGATAGAGAGAGGAGAGAGAGAGAGGATAACCGGAGGAGAGAGAGAGGAGAGAGACAGGAGAACCGGAGGAGAACCGGAGGATAGAGAGAGGAGAGAGAGAGAGGAGAACCGGAGGATAGAGAGAGGAGAGAGAGAGGAGAACCGGAGGAGAACCGGAGGAAAGAGAGAGGAGCGGCACTGACCCTCTAACGTGAGTGGTCCTAAACATGAAGTGTGTGTGTGTGTGTGTGTGTGTGTGTGTGTGTGTGTGTGTGTGTGTCCTCATTATTAACAGGACTTTATTTAACAGTTTTCTGGATTAAATATTAATTTAATTATATTTTAAAAATTATTTTTACTGTTTTTCTTTCATTTTGCTGAGTTTTATTTTGAAGGGCAGTCCACCTACTTCCGTTCATCGCATCCATTTAATCCTTCCCACAATGCTTTGTGTCCCCGTCCGCTGCTTCCTGTTTATTGTGATCCGGTCCCGGTTTACCGTTTATGTTCCTCCGCCGAGAGCCCGGTGAGTAGCCCCGTTAGACCCGGCGGTCCCCCCGGTAACCCTCCGGTAACCCTCCGGTAATATCCCCGGTAGCTCTGCTGTTTGTCTCTTATTCTGACAGCTGAGCCGCATCACTGCTCAGAAAGTAGTTCTGTAAACCCGCTCTGCGCGCGCCCAGAAAGAGGCTTTATCAAAGATTGAAAACATTTAAAAACATTTTGAATAAAGGGCGGATGTTAGAATCAGTCTCGCGCCATTACAGTGTGATACTAACACCTGAAGAGAGGTGAGCGCGAGAAGGCGGCAGTAGGGATGGAGGCTGCCGCGCTGCGCGGGGTGATAGGCGGCAGGGAGGCGAACAGAGCGGCAGAGAGCGGCAGGGGGAGAACAGAGCATCTCTGATATTATAGATGTATTTATATGAATCTGATGTTAATGTGAATCAGTCGCTGCTCGGTTTACCCGCCGCTTCACAGAGCGGAGCGGTGCGGCGGCGGTGCGGAAGCGGTGCGGCGGCTCTCATCACTCAGTGTCGCAGAGCAGCCTCTCTGTGTTGTATCAGATTTATAACCAGCTCCATAACCAGCAGATCTATAACCTGATCTATAACCAGCTCTGATCAGTATAATATAATCCCACCCCTTAGCCTATCACGTACAATGTGTTGGAGCACTAGCCAATAGGAGAGCTAGTGTTCCAGAGTGATGTCACCATGTTCCAGAGGAGTCCAATGAGGCGTCTGAATAACTGTTGATGATGATATTAAAACATTGACTGTATTGATGAAGGATTCATGTAATGATAATACTGAAGACCCCCCAGGGCTGCAGCCGCTCCCATGGACTCATCAGAGCACTGTACTAATGAATACTCCTCCTCTCAGGAGCTGCTCCCATGGACTCATCAGAGCACTGTACTAATGAATACTCCTCCTCTCAGGAGCCGCTCCCATGGACTCATCAGAGCACTGTACTAATGAATACTCCTCCGTCTCAGGAGCTGCTCCCATGGACTCGGAGACGGTGTACTAATGAATACTCCTCCTCTCAGGAGCTGCTCCCATG
>NW_011352521.1:0-3773 GCF_000735185.1 Notothenia coriiceps
CCCCCCCCCCTTGTTCAGCAGCTCCCCTTTATATATATTGGTTTACTCAAAGACATCACTAAGAAGTCCTAAGTGCTCCTGGAAATAAAAGAGAATCAACAAGTAGGTCAGTCCGACCGAAGTGTTAACGGATGATGAAGAAGAGGGGACCCTGCTGCATTAAAGGGCCAACTCTTATTTTAAGATGTACTTATTGATTAAGACCAAGAAATGAAAATCTAAATGAATAAGCATTTTTGGTTTGGTCTCATTTTACAATCATCGTTAGCTCGATATTTTAAGACTTAGCATAATTTTGCCAAATGTGATTTATCTCAATATTAAAATATAGAAAAATCATTATACAAATAGTTTATTGTATGTATATTTTACAATCATATTTGACATGAAATGTCCAAAAACATATGGATAGAAATGTATTCTTTTATGAGATCAATCAACAAATGATTTATAAATCGTGACATTTGCATGTGTGGATGCGCTGTCAGCGTGAGATCATGTGACATGTGACCCACGTTTCTAGAATGGATTGTATATTAAGAAACTGAAATGCAGTGGAATCTAAAGCCTTACTCATACGACTCATTAACGGATGTCCTTATTGATTGTGTTATTATGCAATTGTTGGAGTTTTCCTAGTAAAACAATGTTAAAATATTTGAATTACTCATACAACCAAATAAAGCATCTCATGTTGGCTATCCTTTGTGCTTCTTCCTCCCTCAGAAGTCTTCCTCCTCTCCTCTGAGCTGCCACAGTGACCCAGTTTCCCGGATGATCAGAGCTCCTCAGCCAGGCCTTTAGCCCGGCACTTCACATACACTGAGGACAATTCCAGAACAATCATCAGCTGTGTGCTCAGGCTGGGTTCATGAAGCATGTGTTATTGGATGTGTTTCAATCACCATGTTTAGGTGGAGCAGGCTCTTTGCTGCATGTCATCTCTCCCTCCTCACATTTCCAAATACCTGATGTATCTTCAACAATAGCAAGAAGCCCAAATCAAATCAAAACTCTGAACCTGTGAGTACCAGATCTAAACCTGACCCCACAGGAGCGCTCCCCCCCAACCACTGGCCTCCTTAACAGGGCAAGACCCCCCCCGACAAAGGCTCACACTACACGTTACACACTGTCAGCGCTCCATTAGGCCTTGTGAGTATTTCTCCTCCTCACACTGCGCACTCTGAGCACACATGTAACACAGAGCTTTATACACAGCCATTTGTATTTTTTTTTACAATTGTTTATATTTATGTTTCTTGTAGACCTTCTTTTTGTTTTTTACATAATATTGTTTTTGTTTAATATTGTTTTTTTTATATCTGTTTCTTTGTTTCTGTATGCAACAGTAGTTAAAAAATCATCATAAAAAATAGATGGATTTGAGGTTAGCTAAACTTTACATTTTTTAACATTTAGGCTTCACATTTTTCCACTGTCGTTGATTTCTCTACCAGTTATACTGCGGACGTGTCCTTTAGTTACTGGCTGCTGTGAGGACAGTTGCAAAAGATCAGGCTTGATTTATGGCAAAGCTACATTTTGCATATTTCTGACGGAACAAATACAGTTTCCAAATGAATATGTCGATGCTATGCTATGTATGACATGTGTTCATTATTAAATGTGTCAGCAGACGACGGCTGCATTGCTCTGTGTACGGTCAAACATGGTCTGCAGTTCTGTGATGAAGCGCTTCACAGTGAGGAGGGGAGCAGCAGCTCTGAGACCCACAAAAGCTTTTCACTTCATAAAAGAAGTGAAAGTGAATCCATTGTCATAGGAGATGAGTGTATTTCAACACAAAGATTATCACAATTATGAATTCTGATACCACTCCTCTGTTCTGCACATGTGCTTCCAGCCCTTTGGACTATTGTGTTATTATGTCTCTTAAAAAGGTGATGTTGGTGAGAGGCAGCAGGGGAGAAAGGGGAGGTTAATCCCAGTTTAATACACTGATGCAGCCCAGGACCCGGCTGCCATGATTGTGTTATCTGCAGCCAACATTTGGGTCTCCCTCAATTTCACCCCGGCAGAACGGCTGGGAGAAAGTGCACAGCGCTGCCCGGGGAAAGAGTTATTAAAGCTGCAGAACTTCAGCTGCGTAAAGCTCCTCCGTCACTTCACTGGATTTGTTTGAAGTGCTCTCTCCATCCTCACAGTCAACCTTTTTTCTTTCAACCGGGCTTATTCTACACTCCCAAACTGATACTCGTTTTTCCAACAGTGGGTTGTGCATATCTTTGGGTAGCAGCATGTTGACAGAATGCTGCCTTAAACTGCAGATGAAAGAGAAGGCAGCGGTCTCCAGAGGTCACCTGCACCGGCCATTACACCACCCACATGAGATGTTAGGTCCTATGAACACATATTAAGTGGAAACTATCATATTTACAGGACAGTAATGGAATGATTATGATGATTTTGTTGCAGCTTTTCACACAGCTTCCAAACAATTGAGGTGAATATAATAATAACAGCTGAGCAGAACTGCATATTGGTCAGTTTTGTTGCATAGAGATGAGGACAGAAGCATGTAGGCTACTGTAAGAGCTGCATGCTATAAAGTCATCTCATAAATGCAGATCAGAATATGGATAGAAAAGCTCTTCAGTAAATATTGATTTAAAGGGCTCTTTTTTTGTGTGTGTTTAGGTCATTGTGTGACAGAAATTAAGATGATTAACCCTCCTGTCATGTTGGGATCAAAACTGCCCGATGCACTACTTTCATCAGTCATACATAATGTGTTTTACATGTGAAGCCTCAGGGCCTCGTGCTATCCTCCAAAGTAGGAACATATACAGTTACTGATCACCACTTTCATTGAATGTTGAGTGGCTTGGTCCACTTTGTAGCACCTGAGGTGTTCCCGGTCAAAAGGGACCCCCATAGGAAATGAATGGGTAAAGATTGTGTCTCTCCATCAGATAGTTCAAAACCAAATCGACAACCATGTTGATTTTGTAAAACATTTTCAGTATTCTTTGTATATTTACTGCCGTTATTAAGGTAAATATTCTGAGATATTGATTACAGTTTAAAGGGAGTGATGATGATGATGATGATGATGCATGATGAATGGTTTTTGTGTTGAGCAGTTAAAGCAGACTGCTCAAATCTCACGGGGAACACCAAAGTAAGGGGAGAAAGGAACACGACAGGGGTTCATTGGCAGCTAGTTTAATTTCACTATAATATTGATGCGAGCATGAAAACAGTAGATTATCTGATGGAAAAATACTCATCCATGTGTTGAGTTTCATTCAGCTACTCACATTCTCCCAGATTCTGCCAACATGCCACCAAAAACTATATTAAAAGCAAATCAAATGAATATTTAAATACAATCCAAACAACACGAGAGGAAACCTTCAAATGTGGAGAGTTTGCGCCGCGGGCAGCACACCGCAGAGCGCAGAGATGAAAGTGAAAAGAAATAAAAGGCTCAATTTAATCTGCTTTAAAGCCTCCACAGAATGCATGAGCCTGGAACTGTGAGAGTGAGGGCTGATAGGGGATAAATATATTTCTTACCATGCCTCGGAGCTATTACACCCCTCTGCAACACTGACTACTATTCATCAGACACCGTTTTCATTACCAACTGTAATAAGCTAAATCTGCAAATTATGAAAAGCCAGCCGGGATGACAGGGAGACACCGCTGATCTCTGAGGAACAGAAACACTTGATGGCGTCTGAGAAACATGTCAGCAGTCAGAGCGGTGGTCAGGAAACAGTGAGGCCCCAACCCGAGGACCGGCT
>NW_011352522.1:0-2946 GCF_000735185.1 Notothenia coriiceps
CCTAATCATCGCACCTGTTAATCCCTCTATATATGCTCTCCCCTTTTCCATCAGCTGTCTTCCAGGTGTCAACGCGCAACCCTCCTCCACCCCTTCGCCTCCTGCTTCCAACTCAGGGCCAAGCTTAACCTTCTCCCTTCCAACCGGACCTAACCACTTATCACCACCACCAGTGTCTAGACCCAGGGGGTTCATCGGAAACGGTTCTTTCCCTTCCCGAATGATATCCTACAAAACCTGGGCCTAATCGCCAAACACCATTTTATTCACTGTTTTAATCTGTCATCATTATGTTTCACTTATATAATGTGACCCGATAATAAACATGTATTCCATACATCACGTCTCTCCTGATTGAAATTATAGTACTGTGAAAAGATGCTGTTTCTCACCTGATCCTGCAGGCTGTTCAGAGACTCTTCACAGGATGTAACCTGCTGCAGCGTGGCTTTGTATTCCTCAGCAGGGAATGACCACATGTTGGAGTTCACCTCGCAAACACACGCGCCGTCTTTCTTCTGGCCCGACACATGCTGAGCCTGGGACTCACCCGGCTGTCACACAACAAACACTGATGTTATACACAGGAGGTTTACAAGAAAAGAGACTGCAATGACATAAAGTCTACTATAATAAAGTGCTGTATGTTTTAATTGGAAGTATACTCACCGATGACAGCAGCAGAAGGAGCAGCAGCAGCATGTTTACAGACGGAGAGATGAATAGTGGACTAACAAGGACAGAAGCTGTTAGTGTTGGAAATAAGCCCCCCCCCCTCCCTTTTCTCACACAAACTCACACGTTTTACTGACTTGCTTCATGTCACTAATGAGTCATGGATGTGAAACTCCAAAACGTGACACTTCACAGAGTTTCACAGCGAACAAAGTTTCCCATATTTCCACTCAGTGTCATTTCTCCCTCTTGCAAAACCCTCCTGCGTGTTTTTTCGTGTGTGCGGTGTCTTCACTTGACCAAGTGGTCACTTTCTGTTCCTTAATTCTGTTCCTGAATCCAATTTGTTTCTGAAGACACGCTTATATTACTCTTTCATCATTTGCCATACTACTTAATGTGTTTTACTCTTATACCATGATCATGTCATACATGTCAAGTCAGTGTTCACCCAACCACACACGTTCGCATAGACTACACAAGGGGCCATCTGCTCATCAGGAGTGATCAAAATGTACACACACTAACACACTGTTGGCCATCAGGAGCAATGTGGGATTATGTTGAGAGTGCATGTACCAACCATGCATGCAGCCTGTTGCCTTTGCTTCTGACTGATCTGTACTATTTTCAGCTTCGAGCTCTCTTATTTGATCCAACTTCTTTTTTATTTTTCTGTTGATAACTTTTATCAGTAATTTATTAAGCTGTGCCCTCTTTAAACTTTTTTGAAGACAGATAGTTTTAGTTTTTGCCGTTTACTTGCTCCTGTTGTACATCCAGCAGAACCCCATGGTTGACCTGTTTACATCTGGGACAGATGATTTGATATAAGCCAGGAGTCAGACGGAAAATCTGAAGTGCAGTTTAACCCTTTATAGGGCACTATTAGGTTAACCCTAACCCGTTTCAGGCCTCTGCTGATTGGTCAAATTCCCCAATGGCGCGCTCTGTGGCATATAGTGATCTTCACTGATTGACTGGGAGAAAACCACATGCTTCTCGACCTCACTTGCCCCTTTCACACCCACGCGGTTCCAGGGCCGGTTCGGAGCTAGAGCCTGATAAGCACCAGTTTTCCTGTTCACACCGCAGCGGAGCCGGATATTTTCCCCGAAAACCGGTTCTTACCAAGCTCCAAAAGATATTCGGTCTAGAAGCAAGAACCGCATACGTCACGCTTAGGTCGGAGACTGGGGCAGGGGCGGGATAAACCTGACCGACAGTTTATGGCGAGTACGGCAAATAAAAGTTGTAACAAGCTGTAGCGCTGAGCAAAGTGAAGTAGTTGATTAAAAGCAACACGATCATCGACCCAACTCAGCCCCCCATTGTTGTTGTTGTGAGCGCCGTTGGGGAGGCAATCAGCGACATAAACGGTGACGTCATGACGCAGCCGCGGCAGCAGCACCAGTCGGGCTCTGGGCGGTGTGAACAAAATGGGGGATGAAAAGAAAAAACGGTTCCGAACCAGAAGAGCGCAAGCACTCATAGAAACAAAATGAATGACCTCTTGCCTTTGACCAGTATAGTGTTATCAACAGCTCCCGGAAACCTAAGTTCTAATATTACACTAGATAGTAAACTAGAATGATTTTCAGCCATAAACCTTGAACAATTAAATTCAATGATTCTTTCTTCTAAACCATCAACGTGTATCTTAGACCCGATTCCAACTAAGCTGTTAAAAGAAGTTTTTCCATTAATTAGTACTTCTTTATTAAATATTATGAATATGTCTTTATTATCAGGCTATGTTCCACAATCATTTAAAGTGTCAGTAATAAAACCTCTTCTTAAAAAGCACAACCTCGATCCAGAGGTTTTAGCCAATTATAGACCCATTTCTAATCTCCCATTCCTCTCAAATATTCTTGAGAAAGCGGTCGCAAAACAGCTGTGTGATTACTTAAAAAACAATGATTTATTTGAAGATTTTCAGTCTGGCTTTAGAACACATCATAGCACAGAGACAGCTCTGGTTAAAGTCACAAATGACATTCTAATAGCCTCTGACAAGGGACTTGTCTCTATTCTTGTTTTGCTCGATCTCAGTGCTGCATTTGATACTATCGACCATGATATCCTATTGCAAAGACTAGAGCACTTAGTTGGCATACAGGGAACTGCTTTAGGCTGGTTTAGGTCCTATCTATCTGAACGCTCTCAGTTTGTACGTGTTAACGATGAATCTTCCATGCAAACCAAAGTTAGCCATGGAGTGCCACAGGGCTCAGTGCTTGGACCTATTTTGTTCACACTATATATGCT
>NW_011352523.1:0-2090 GCF_000735185.1 Notothenia coriiceps
TCTGCCATGTACGGTAATGTCTCTCAGCCACCGTAGTGTGGTGTCAGGTGGGCGTGTCGTGTAGGGGGCGTGTCGTGTAGGGGGCGTGTCGTGTAGGGGGCGTGTCGTGTACTTGCCGCGGCCGCAGCTAGACCATACTGTGATTGAGGGCCCTCATTGGAAACATAACTTTTATTAAGGAGGTCCTTCAGATCAAACTGGAAGCAGATTTTGTTTCACATTTGTTTTTTTAATACTCAGTGACTCCCAAATATTCGAACATGGGTTTTATTTCCTGCTAGTCATTTTTTTGATTCAGGTGTTGAATGACAGATTTCAGCTCGAGCAGACATCTTAAATCGCCTGAATAATCCTCTAATATTTTTACAGACTTTGTCAAATATTGATTTAGTACGAGAGCTCTGAGAAAGCACTTGATTTAAAGTCATTACGGGAAGAAATGAGACGGAAAGAAAGTATGAAGGCAGGCAGAAATGGACCTTTTTTATTTTTCTTGGGCGATAAACAACAGTGGATTGTTCTGACCAGACCGGACTGAACCGGATTTTTAGAGTGACAGTAAATCAAACTGACTGACGGAAAAAAACACAAATTTATACTTTTTTACTTTGCGTTACTACCATGGCAACAGCATCGTCCAATCAGGTCTGGTCAGGGTCGGACCTGGTCCAATAATATCTCCTCCTCGCTCACTTCAGAGGAGGTCTATCAAATGACACAAAGAAGCTGATTGGTCCACAAACAGTTAAATCCCGCCCCCAACCCCTCCGCCAAAGCATCCTATTGGTTGCCTACACATCATTGGCAAAAAAAAAAAAAAAAGAGCGAGCCCTTCTCCCATTGGTCACCACAGCCTCAAGCAAATACAAGGCCGTCTCCTCATTGGTCAGTTTTGATAACACGGCAACTGTCAGTCACTCAGCAGCGGCCAATCAGGTTACAGTACAGTACCTGCGGAACTTTCTGGAATAACGAAAAAAAAAGAAGAAAAAAAAAAGAGAAGAATGTGATGAACAGGGAGATCAGCCAATCAGACGACCCCGCTACAAAAACAAACAGGAAGTGGGAGGGGCTTCCGAAGCCTCATATGGAACTTTTATTTTTTTTGTTCTTCTTTGTTTTTGTCCGTTCTTCCTTTCTTTTTTCCAACAGCTGATTTCAGTGCAATGCGTCATGGAACACTACAAGTGTGTGTGTAAGTGTGTGTGTGTGTGTGTGTGTGTGTATTTAATGGAAACATGCTGCACGGTTAGCGCTCCAGCAGCGAGAAGGGGTGGGGGTGGGGGGGGTTTAAGGGTGCCATGTTGCATCCTGGGTAATGTGTTAGTCTCTCTCTAGCTGGTGTCCATGGACTCCATGTTGGCCGAGCTGGAGTCCCTCTGGATGGAGTCAAAGATGGCCGCCAGCTCCTGATTGGACGAGATCTGCGACTGGAACTCTGACATCAGAGGCGACTTCTCGGCCTCGGGGATCGTCAGCAGAGCGACGACCGCTCGCATTGCCGAGCGCTTCAACTCGTCCTGCTTCTCGAACTCCTGCTTCACCGAGTTCGCCTTCACCTGCGAGAGAGGAGGGGGTCAGATACTCATTTCCCAGTTTAATGTAAATCAATCTTTATCTTTTATATAATGGCAATATCTGGATTTTTTTTTTTATGTCAAAAGATATTTTTTAAAAGTACTGAAAAATATGAATAAATTAATAAGAAAATTATATTGATACAAACAAATTATTCACATTTTATTTTCCATATATGTAGCTGTTTGATTTAAAGTAAAATAATTCAAATTACATTGTTATTCTCACATCAAGTCATAAGAACATTTTAAGACTTAATTAAAATGTGTGTGTGTGTGTGTGTGTGTGTGTGTGTGTGTGTGTGTGTGTGTGTGTGTGTGTGTGTGTAAATGTGTGTGTGTGTGTGACCTAGCATTACTATCCTTGTGGGGACCTAAATCTGTTTACAGTCACGTGTGGGGACTCGCCTCCCTTATGGGAACATAAGTCAATGTAAGGTCCCCTGAAGTGATGAATACATGGTGTGTGTGTGTGTGTGTGTGCGTGCGTGCGTGCGTGCGTGCGTGCGTGCG
>NW_011352524.1:0-5175 GCF_000735185.1 Notothenia coriiceps
GGTTGTGTGTGTGTGTGTGTGTGTGTGTGTGTGTGTGTGTGTGTGTGTGTGTGTGTGTGTGTGTGTGTGTGTGTGTGTGTGTGTGTGTGTGTGTGTGTGTTTGTGTTTGTGAGTCCCCTTGCATGGGGATGAGTGACAGGTACACAAGGGTACCGGAACTCTAGGTTCGTTACAGAAGGCCCTCAGCATTCCCTCTGGAATACAAGGAAATGATGAAACGGTCCTGAAGGAGGTGTGAGAGAGCAAAGAAAAGAAAAGAAGAGAAAGAAAACCAGCTGGTCCCTTCATCAAAAGCAAGCTCCTTCTCATGGCCATCTGTGGGCTGCTACTCATCACAAAACAGCTTGCATCAATTCAAAGGCACTGGGCATCGTGCTGGATCGGTAGGCTGTGGCTGTGATTCTGATACCAATAATTAAAATCCGGCTTCTTCTGATCTGAATACATAATACAAACTAAATCTGATTAGTCATAAAGAGATAAATGAAAGCCATACACACTATACTTTTGTAAAGTAGTGCACAGAAAATGGAGATTAAGCTAAATCATGACTTTTCTTAAAACTTACATGTATACACTATGGTAATGGATTTATAGGATCCAGATCCCCTTCTGTTTCATTTAGGTATAATACTATTGAATTTATAAATATTTACTCCATCATGATTTCTATATATATATAAAATATAACATTACATGGGATGTGGTGGAGGTTTTTGGCTATTACACTATTACAATTGAATTCCAAATCAGTACATTGAGGCAAAAATAACTGGCTTATAAAATGTATTTGTTTCAAATATCAGATGTTAAGTAAATCTGAAATGCATGTCAAAATAATGGCAGAAGAGATGGAAAATGTCCTCCTACACCTCTTTTCAAACTATTCTTATGGACGACTAATGAAGCTACCGGATGCTTCGGAGTTCTCCGGCAGATCCTTTAAGCAGCAGCTCTTCTCCTCTGTCAGACAGATGTGTATGTCAAAAAGGAATGCTTTACTATAAGCAATGCAATTGAGTAATGCAACACATACAATACACTTGTTTGACACATCTTACATATTTTTGTTTTAAATATTTAAACTTCATATTAAAATATAATCTTCCAAAAGAATACAAGATATAACAAAACATATTTATCAAAGTAGAAGAAAAGTGTCGCTAAGAAACAGATTTGATAATTACTGTGTCAAAAAAGCCAATGTGAAGGAGGTTTTAATAACCAGTGTTGTTTATTAATCTGTTTGTTTTTGCCCCTCTGGGTTTATTCTATGTGCTCTAGTAAGGCACAATAATAACCAAAACTGGTATCATGAAGCTCTCCAATTTCCCCACACAAACACATTTAACATCTGCATCAACCGCAGTGACTGTAGCAATTACTGATATGAAATGAACTGTGAATGAACTTTTCCAATTAGTTCCATTAGTGGTTTTCTGGGTAGTAATTATTTTGCCGTCTGAAAGCCTGTTCTTTTCCCCTTGTTAATATGCACGAACGTGTACTAGAACATATTCAAACAAGTTTATCCAAACCACAAATTATACATTTGACCCACAGCCTTCAACATGTGGTTTCTAGTGACAACTGAAATGAAATGTCTCGCAAACAAAACAACAACAAATTAACTAAGTGTAAAAATAGTGGCCTGACCGACTGGCAGATGATTGATAAAACATATCATATGCCTACTTAGCTTTATACTGCATAATGTAAATCTGGTTTCTGCACTAAAAAGCATACTTAGACTATGATGCACACCCATCCCAGAGTGATACATAGTGTTAAGTTAATACAAATACACACACCATCAAAGTCCATTCAAACTTGGCAGCTATTTCATATTATATATTATATTCTAATCCCGTGATATCATCATATGACTAATTGTTCCATCATGGTGGTATGCAAAATTCACCTCTATGAACTGATAAACAATCGCAACACACATGCCAAGTCGATGGTTGGCCATGGCAAATGTGACAACGCAAGTTTAAGATTTCACGCTGTGGATATAACAGAGCAACAGAAAGTACACTGACAAACTCTCACAAGTTTTGAAAATGGAGTATGATAGCATGGTAGAAGACTCTGCATTTTTGCTAGATGCAGTCGTTCGGAAGAAACGGGGTACCACCCAGAAGTCTAGTCATGATGTCACCTTTTTTGTGTGAGCACATGTGTCTGGGAATGAAATTAAAAGCCAAACCGATACAAGACAAGGAAGACAGAGAAACTATGAAATGCTTTAATGCTTTTTTTTACAGTAAATCTGAAAGACTTGTCTACATGGTTGTTTTCCCGTCTGACTCGATGATGCCTTTCTCTTTTCTCACACATGTACAGAAATCTATCAAACATGTCGATATTACACATTTATAAGATAAGCATCCTTAAGCTGAAGTTTGTTTTAAAATTAGGCTGCTAACTGACCTAAAAGTATTCTCTTTTATATATGGTTTCTCTTCACATGGTCAACACAACATGCAGGAACACATAATATACACTCTTTTTTGGCTGGCAGCCTAAGAAATTGCCCTACTTGAAACAAACATCAACTGCAGAATTTCCTTAAATAAATACTCCAAGTGACAAATGTTAAATACAAAACAAAGAAAGACACTAAGTCGTACACAAATAGGGGTGGATGTACAGAATGAGGAGGAAAATGTTTATGTTATCGTAACAAGAAGTTACACATTTTAAGCAAAGTTGACTGAAATCAAATGTTTATTCAAAGGTCAAATGTAAGTCTGGCATCTGTAAAACCTAATAGCTAAATGGGCAAACAGCAGGTTCCAAATATTCAGTGCACAAGTTCAACTTTGTTCAATTGGTATGCCCACAAATTGCTTGATTCAAGTGAATGCTCTGATTAAGATACTTGTTTTGCTAAGTTGTTTACAGGGTTCAGACTGACCCATCATGCCCAGAGACTCAGGTCAAGCTGTTTTGGTAGTTCATGAATCATTTCAGGAATGATGTGAGGTATCATTTAAGCTGATAAGACACAAGAAGATATATTTTGCAAGTTTATTTTGACTTAAAACATTAAGCTATCCTATTACCTAAATGAGAAATGTCATAGACACTTTTTCGTTATCAATCTATATTCTGTTCACTCCTGAACTGTAGTGGCAAAAGCAATTTAAACACTGACATTCATAACTTGTTTTCTAAAGCTTCTGAGGCTTGACATCATCGATTCTCAGAATATATTTTCTTGACATACTTTTATATCATAAATAATTTTAACATCACGTGTTCCCCAGAGTTTAGAGTTATTATATCCAACTACAGTACCACTTCAACAACTAGTAACGTCGAGCTTTTTGTGTCATTGTTTCTGCTTAAACTTACATTTCTGCATCTTTTTATCTCCCATCATCCTTTAGTTCTTCTGACAAAGCATGCATATAAAAACAGTGGTAAAAAGCTAAATACATTAATAGGAAACACAATAATATCTTACCACCGTGCACACAAACACACACACACACACACACACACACACACACACACACACACACACACACACACACACCGTGACTTATACACAATATTGCTGTCACGCAGAACTAATAGCTACAATGATTGCTTTGGCTCAATGTTAAATGAACAAAAATCTGTATTTGAGACGTCAGATGATGGGAATGAGAACACATCAGTGTGTAGGTGAGTGCCTTGCTGCGTGACTGTGGGAGTAGAGAGAGTGTTTGTGTGCGCGTGTAGAGGGAGGGTTGATGGTGTTAACATTACAGCTGCCATGTGTTTATTTCCCAGAGTTCTGGTCTGTGGCGTCTCAGTCATCTCCACAGGCTTAAACAGTCACTTTCTATCCATTTACAGCGTGTGTGTGTGTGTGTGTGTGTGTGTGTGTGTGTGTGTGTGTGTGTGTGTGTGTGTGTGTGTGTGTGCGTGTGTGTGTCAGAGAGCCTGTGGAATGATATTAATGTGTTTCCTATTAATGCGTGCATAATGTGTGGTATGAGTGAAAACCAGTGTGTGTGTGTGAGTCCCTGCTTTGTGTGAGAGTGTGTTTGTGTAAGTGTGCATGTGTTTATAGTTGTATGCGTCCCACTGTCTCCTCCGTATGATTAGCTTCACATTAACTAAGTCACATATCACCCGTCAGCGGGCTCCAGGCCTCCTCTGTACTATCTCACTGGACAAACATGCTGTCGTCTAGGCGCGTCGCAAGCACACCTACACACATACACACATAAACACACACACACATTCAACATGCACCTCCATCTGGAAAGCCATTAGGCACCTATCATAGCATATAATGATTGTCTGTATAGCGAAGCCATTTGGTTTAAAGTGGGCATCTCGACAGACACCCATTACTCTAAATTACAGTCTGTGAATGTATTTATTTTCGCTGCAATATTTATTAAAGTAGCAGTTTAGCTCACTCTCTTTTTGTATTTCATTTTCCTATGATGTTATTAACTAATACCTACAATTATAGGGCCTTTTTCAATAATGCATAGTTTCTCTCCCCGATCAACCTTCCACATCCAAAACAATGTTCCAGGTGTCTGGGTAATAAGGAGGGGGGTGTGCAAGTGCATGGAAAACCCTAAGCCCTGTAGTCCCAGCGCACTGTGACTGTGACAGCCAGCTTTGCTCCGTCTCACCTGTTATTTGTCCATCACAGCACTGCATTGTACTGTTCTGGGCCCAGAGCTCACGGAAACACACAGTAGGTCACAACAACAAACACAACAATGTACTTGAGAAACAAAGTGCTACTACTGCTTCTTCTAAATGCCCTGGCAGACACTGTACAATCGCTATAAATGAGCACTATGACAAAAGCTGCAACCTGAGGGTAATACTGCCTGAGCTAAAGACAGAGTGAGCGGTTCAAAAGCAAAGTATTAATAAAAACAATGAAGAAAAAATATATATGTTTTTTTGAATTTTTTTCTCTCTATGCTGACATATTTTTGTAGCTACAATGTTTCTTTTGACATGCTTGTTTTACATGGTGTCACTTCCTCTTAATGATCATCACAAAAATAGACCAAAAAACGTTTTCATTGTGTTCAAAAATCTCTCTTGCTCACCCACTATCTCTCCCTCTCTTACAAACAGACAAAGACATGTTAGTCCCCTGCTCCAGCTGTGTCTTAAGAAGTCAGGGCCAGACCGGTAATCTGA
>NW_011352525.1:0-5447 GCF_000735185.1 Notothenia coriiceps
CGATGTTTACAGTGAGAACAGCTGTGAGGTCCGTGCAGAAAGCAGAGCAGTGTGTAAAATATATATCACTCAGTATAACAGGCCTACTCTCTTTATTTGCTTTAGTTTAGTAGATATCTACAAACAAAGAGTCGATATTTTTCTAAGACCATTTAGTGCTTCACATAATAAAATACACAACGGCTGTAGCCTGATTATGCTTTAGGAGCTGTAGGCGTGTGTGGTACAGTGTGTACTGTAGGTGTGTGTGTGGTACAGTGTGCAGGTGTGTGTTGTACAGTGCGTAGATGCGGCGGACAGACGGGTCTCAGTTGGTTTGGTGTCCGATGCTTACTTTCAATACTTGTACAACTTTTGGCCCGTAATTTCAATTCCCCATTTCAGCGACCAGAGAGAGGGGGGGGGGGGGATATATCCAGTCTCTGATTGTGTTACGTTATTATTATGAGAGTGCTCTCACTTGTTTGATTCTGAAATTGTATATATTTATATAAATATGTGTGTGTGTGTATATGTCCGCATCTGTAGCCTGTTATTGTCTCATTATACCGCACTGTGAATGAATCAAAGTAAATATATATAAATGGCCATGAACACATCTGTCCATCAGACAGAGTGCTGCTGTCCCTCCTGTCATCATTAATGGACGTCTCTTTAAAATGACCGCTCAGAGGAGAGGAGTTCTCATTTCTCTAACCGCCTGCTGCTTCCACTCCTCTCTCCTCGGTTCCCCTCCTCAGTCCTCCGCTCGCATCTCCTGTGGGCGGCACCAGGTCTCGAGGAGAGGAGTCGAGGATAGGAGTCGAGGAGGGGAAATTTGAGTATTGAGAAACCTCTATTGTATATGATAGGCTAAGGGGAGTGACATCTCTAAGTGGTGGACCAATCACAACAGAGCCGGCCAGCCAACCAATCAGAGACAAAGCAGACTGGGCTCTGTTTTCAGACAGAGGGGGAAAAGAGTTGCTGCAGCACAGGCAGTATGAAAAAAATAAAGATGTTTTTTAACATTAAAGCATGGAGACATGTCACAGTAGAGAGCAGAAGCACAAAATACAAATATGAACCTGGTATTATAGGACCCCTTTAAGGACATGATTATTTTTTCTCTCTTGTTTTTTAATTTATATTTTATGCATCATCTCAATTAATGTGACACACACCACATATGCAACATGGCACCTGCACAATCAACTTACATGATGATGAGTGAGATAAGAAAGTAGAAGATTTCACTCCTGATGACATTTTGGTAGATCCAAACCACCCATTGAGAACTAGAGGTCTCCTCCAGATATACCATCCAAACTTCGACCACATTGAAGGTGCTGTTGAGTCCCCGGAAAGGACCACAATGCTCTGAGGGGGTCAGACTACAGAGCAAGACAAGGTAGACAAAACCAATCAACACTTTTAGGGGGGTTTGTGTACCAAGGCTATGTTATAGTTTTGTTATCATTTTGTTGTTGTACAATGATATTCTTTGACTCCAGGCTGTAGGTCATGTCCTCTTACCTCCAGGCGGTGAACGCAACCATAGAGACAGCTCCCACGAAGAAAGGGAAGAAGAGCAGGGCGATGAAGATGGTTTGCATCTGAGCGGCTCTGCCTGACCGCCTCGGAGGCTGGCAGTTCTGGGTCAGGCTGACCTGGGGAAGTGGTAACAAAACACTCATACACATGAACAAATACATGGCACACAAAAACACTTTTTCCCTCATTATTATTGCACTACCATAATGATGTTTTCTAAGTTTACGAAACCAGCCTGCACATCGTATCTGTTTCACTCCATAATAGAGAACATGAAGAACTCATCAGAGCTTTGAATAGTATTGCTTCAAGGGTCATTCAGCATGTTCATGAAACATTCAAGAACACCAGATCCATCCTGAGTCAAATTACCAATCGTTCTGGATTAAATTACTCTGACATTGATTGATCTTGCCTGGAACATTGCAACCAACTTGTTTACTTCACATATCCCAATACCTAAGTCCTTTCCAAAACACAGAATAAAGCATGCTGTCAGTGTGATGAAAGGATTTGAATCAAATATTGAACCAGCTGCACAAATAGCGTAACCTGAGCGCAAAACATTAAAAAGAGCAACTAGGGCAGCGGTGGCCTTGTATCTCCCTGTGGCTGTTTGTCCTCATAGCAGTTCAGTTTACAATCACCAAGGCTATTAATTAAGTGTCATTTACCTTCTTTAAGTAAAACAAAATGAAAAATTTGAGGATCTGGATGGCAGGCAGCAGAGGAGAAAAGTAAATACCAATCCTATGGGGGGAAAAATTCACAGTTAGCTAACTATGTATAGTAAATGAGCATTGACACCAGGAGAAAAACACAAATCTTGATTTTAAATTCATTGAGTTGTTAGGTCCTGTGGTAAGCAGAGATATGGACTTTGTGAATCAAAAATTAGACTTCAATATCGACTCGACAAAAATCAAGACTTGTAACTTGACTTTGATTTCAACACCAACATTTGGCTTAATTTTTGTCTTTTTACTCTAGAATACTATTAAAGGTGGGGTAGGTAAGTTTGAGAAACCGGCTCGAGATACACTTTTTGTTATATTCCACGGAATGCTCTTAACATGCCGATAGCAATGAATATCTTAAGTGCTTTGACAAAAAGTCCATACAAAAATGTCATCTGTGGAAGCCGTAGTACTGTAAAAAGCACGACCAATCATCTGAGCCGGCCCGGCTAAAATAACTGGATGGCCTACCTGCCTGTCAGCCTTCCATCTGTGCCCAAACTTATCTCGTGCCCTCATTGGTCATGTGCGCTTTCGTGTGTGTTGGAGGAGGGGCTCTGTAAGGAAGTAGCAGATTTCTTCCGGCTGTGTATTTTCAAATTCTAGCGCACTCGAGCTGGTTTCTCCAAAATTACCTATCCACCTTTAATTTAGTTTGAGCAAATAAATACACATTTTAAATGCATTCACAAACTTTGTATATTTCATATATTATTTACTCTCTTAATAAAGCACAACTGGGAAAGTACAAATTGTGTCTCAAAACTCAAAGTTTAGGACTCAGGACTTCAGTGCAAAGACTTGAAGACTTGACTTGAAATGCAAAACTATGACTTGGTCCCGACTCTGGTAGTTGGTAAGTGTTGAATGTATTGCTCTTACCAGGCCAGAGTCTGTGCGTAGATCAGTTCAAGGACATTTCTGGCTACGTCAAACTCTGGAACCCCCAGACGTGGGAGTAATCTGGTCCCAATCACACTGTTGAGGAGAAATTAGACATATGATTTACATGTGAGGTTAACCAACCCCATTTATTTGATTGTGAAGAAGACAAACAAACAGAAAGCCACTCACTTGCTAAGAAACTCTCCAAAGAAGGATCCCAACATTAGAAAAAGGAAATCAACAATGACCAGTCGGTACAAAGCCTGTCCTACCATGGACTCCCAACACTGTGGAAAAACATTAGGTTCATGAATGACTGTCTTTAGCGATGGAAACTGGTACAACACAATTTTGGGTTGAACCCTGTCAAACATACCGAAAACTTTACAGCCACCACATTCATCCAGTTATAACACAAGACAGCCAGAATGGACATCTTGAGTAACACATTTCTGTAAGTGGGAAAAGAGAAACAAATATTTTATTCAAGATTGATGCTTGAACATTTTGGGACTTATGCTAATGTGCTTTCTTTCAGAGAAAGATTGATACAACTGCCCCATGCATACGGTAAATATGAAGCTGCAGAGTCAGCGGCCAGTAAGCTTATTTTAGCTTATATTAGCTAAGCTAAGCATAAGGACTGAAAAAAAAACAACAAGCTTTGGTTCTCCCCCTATATATTCTTTATGCTAAGCTAAGCTAATCAACTGCTGACTCCATCTTTGCATTGAACGGATAAATATGTCAAGAGTGGTACCATTCTTCAAGTCTAATTCTGGGCAAGAAAGCAAAAAAGTGTATTCCGCAACAATTATTTCTACTACTACTTAAAATTCTCAATTTTATGCACTTTAAATTCATTTGTCTCTGCTGTCTGACCTGACTACCAGTGCGTAGATCTGTTTGCGCTGGCTGGAGTAGTGCTCAAACTTGTTGAAGAGGGAGTAGAAGAGCGGGACGACCAGGTTCATCAGAGACACCACAAAGGGAACCAGCAGAGTTTCTGCCTCCTGCAGCAGAGACCAGTTGGCAGAATCTGTTGCCCGCTATAAAGATAACAGATGGATAAGGGGTTAGGTCAGCTCAACATAGTGCTAGACGGACAACACTGTGTGCAAAGAAATGAATCAAACCCTGCACTGCCAGTAAATAACTCGACATATAACTGTATAAGTTGCAATCTTATGACGCATGCTGATACTGAATTTAAATTACCATGCCATAAAGTACGATGAAACGCATTTTCTCAGAGCATGCAGACAAAGGGATCAGTAAGAATATTTTTCTGTTAATACTGGTTTAATGGAACAATAAGACTCATACAGACGATGAAACCTTTATGTAGTCTAAATCAAACAAAGAATACTTATTCCAATTTAACAATAAAACTTAGTTTCAGTTTAGTTTTGTGTACCTGCTGTTCGAATTGGCAGAGATAATAGATGCTAGCTCCAGTGCCGACAGCCAGGCTAGTGGAGAGCAGCCAGGCACCCAGATAAACCCCAAAGTGCTTCAGACTTTCAGAGAGGGTAAGGCGCTCCCTCTGGGCCTTCTCTGACATGGACTCCTGAAAAAATTACGAGGTGCATGTTGTGTTTTAAAACAGTAATTAACCTTTGAGATAACTAATGGTCTGAAGTTTGTTGAATGCTTATTGTGAAAAAATCTTTAAAAGCTTAGATTGGCAATAAATTAGTTAAAGTGGACCTATCATGCTATATTTGAATACAATAGTGTAGGACCATACCTATATAAGGCATATTTATACTTTTTATTCTTCAAAATACCAAACAGATCATGCATTTTAGCCATTCCTCAATTTAACACTGTCTTTTCATTGGCTGATTCTGTGAGAACAGCACCATCTACAGGCCTGGCATATGTACTACATCGTCTCCAGCGCTTTCGAACGGCAATGTCCGTGGCTGTCTCCTCCTGATTGGTGGAGTTGGCCCAATAGCCGTAGCGCCACTTCTGTGACTGTACAGAAGTGTTCAAATCTGGATCAGTCTGTATCAGATCCGTTGCAGCCCCTTTTTTTAGAGATTTGGGTATGGAGGAAAATAGAGAGGGTTGTGTTTTCTGACACTTGGTGAGTTCCCTGGAACACCGGGGACACATATTCATGTATAAAAGACGTACAAAAGTGCATTTTTCATGATAGGTCACCTTTAATATAGACAATAACAACCGACCTTCGGGGTAGAGCATTTGCTTGGCATTTCTCCACTGGTTGGGCCGTGTTAACAATACCGTGTCACTGTCACGTTTGAAGGGACGAAATCGTGA
>NW_011352526.1:0-2393 GCF_000735185.1 Notothenia coriiceps
GCTCTTCCTCTGTGTATTCACCAGCTCATTGAGTCCTATTGAGAACCCGGAAATGTTGAGTTCCACAAAGTTTTATGATATAAATATATAGTGTAGGCTATAAAATGGGGCGAAGCCTGCGAGCTAGTTCAGGCAGTCAACTCGAGCACTTTATGCTACATTCATACATAACGCCCCTTGCCACTCTGCAACCAACCAAACAGAGTCTCCTTATTATGCCGCTCTATTTAACCTGCCAGTTCTCTCTCCATGCATTGCTTGCTGCGCTATTGCCGCAGCTACCTTTACGTCGCTGCTGCTGCCTGCCCCACCACCACCCCAGCTTCCACCTGTAGGCTCGGGGGTTAGTTATTTAATCATCACTCATCGCGCTAAGTATATCTATGGAGTGATGATGCCCGAGCCTAGTCGCCAAACTCAACTATATGCTGCTTCTAATAAACATGTTAAAGAAACACGTGAGTTGTCTGACTGAACTCGTGGATGCTAACATTTTCATTGGCATAAATTGCATTACATAGCATATGCAGACAATACCTAAAAAATGGCTTGATGAATTTTGGAGTGTTTTTGGAGGATGTAGAATCATATTTTGTCATTTTCAGGATCAAAAATGACAGGTTTAACCACAAAGTGCCATATTTTCACTTCCAGTGGGCTGATTGTGATACATTTCGAGTCAATTTTAAAGTTTTAGGGGACTCAAAACTGCCATTTGTTTACCCTTAAATGTCAGAAATAGTTTCAACATCCTCAAAAACCACATCAACATTGTCCGAATCCACTTAGACATTTTAATTGTCTTCATGTGCTTATTCATGAAAATAATGCAACTGAAGCCAATTGTGCAAACTGCCCAACAAGTTAGCATATTTATTTTCGCTGGAGACCCGTAGCATACATTTCTGTGTGGAAAGTAGACAATTTCCTCATGTTGTACCAGTTGAGTCAATGCAACCTCAACTCTGGCATATTTATAAATGTGACTAACACACAGTTTGGACTTAATTAGACACGACTAAAGCTCCGAGACCCACAGTTGTTTGCACAGACTCCAGCATTGACCCAATTGTCAGAGTCATGTTGGTAACAAAGCGATCTGCTCTGAATGTGACGCCCCCCCCCCCCCCATGAGGTCGGCCGTGAACACGACGCTGCTGTAATTGCTGTTATGTGAGCAGACATTTCATAGACCATTAGCTCAGAGAGTGTCATGATGTTTGACTTACTATAATGCAAGTGTAATTACATGAGCTCTGCAACAAACAGGAAAATAAATACGTTATCTTATAATAGTTTTCAGAGCAATAAGCCTCCAGTGGAAGTCCAGTCATATCTAATGTTTTCACACACCCACACACACTGATAAAAATATCAGTTTAGGGAAACACTGCTTTGTCACATGTTGAACGCACTGATGCATCTCATGCTTTCAGAAAATGATGAATGCTTCGTAGCATTCCAGTGATGAATGCTTGATGACACACGCGATTGAGCATAAAATAACACGATAGAAGTTAGTGGCAGTTTATATCACTACCGTTTTTGGTCAGATGCCCCAAACCCATATCTCCAGGGTCTTATAGACAGTGTCTGTACACCAACGCTCCGTAACTTTGATGTTTTAAGTTTGTGTTTGTCAGATTTACGGAAAAACAACTGGCAATATATGCATTTGTTGTGTCTATTTCACATTGTGAATCAGCTCATGGCTATGCTGGTGGTCTATCCTATCCAAATTCTCCTATACTGTAGTTTGACTTGTTTTCATTCAATCCATTAATCAATCAATTCAGTTTTTTCACAAACAGTTAAAATTGAAATCTGAATCTGATGCTTGAAGGTGCGTTCACACCAGACAAAAGATAAGCGTAACTTGCGCAAGTTTGACAGTGCAATCGTTTGTGTTTACTCGCTTCAATCAAACTACATGTGCTGTCGAGGAGGCGGGGCTTATCTCCATGTAAATATCAACAGCTCTTCAGTAGCCACGGTCAAAATCAATACAAACACAGGCACAAACACGAAGGATATAGTATTTAAAATATATGTTTCCAAACATGTTAGAATTTCTATTTGCACACGTGTAAAATACAGATGATGCAACGCCTCTAATGGAGCTGGGTTAAGTACTAAAAGTTAATTAATTAATTAATTAATTAATTGATTGATTAATGTTGAGTAATCTGTAATGACTTGTAAATTATGTTTCCTGGGATTTTCCCAACTCTTATGAGGATAGACTAATCAAACGAACTTGTGTGTGTGCATGCATTTGTGCGTGTGTGTGTGTGTGTGTGTGTGTGTGTGTGTGTGTGTGTGTGTGTGGTCGGGGATGTTAGATTCCCAAAAATACAATATCTAAAATACAGATAATTGTAATTGCAATTATC
>NW_011352527.1:0-2492 GCF_000735185.1 Notothenia coriiceps
ACAACATATTTGTCTCAGAGGGCTTCACAAATCAACCAACATGAATGATAATGTAAAAACTACAAACATATCTGAGAATATAGTAAAAGGACAAGATAAATGTGAAAATACCAATGAATGGGTACAAAACACAACGACACAAATACAGTTAGAATACAATAAGGGATGGCACCAGACACTCCTCAATTTGTATTATCATAACTAAATACGACAGAAAGGAACCAAAAGGCACCAGATAGCGAGTCTAACGCAGGGAAATGATCCATTATCCAGGCAAGAATAACGTTAGATTTCCTCTCCAGTTCCAGCAATCCAAAAGCACAATGAACCATGGTTTAATTGTTATTACCCTGCTGCCTCTCCCGAGTTAAAAACATTTGTATTTCATCGTATCACTTTGGTTTTCATTCACCACCCCTGTAAGCATTACACATAACCATGTATTTTGAACATGATGAAGCATCTCAAACACAAAAGTCACATTACGACGGACCAACATCCTCTTCATTTCAGCAGTTTCTTTTACAATTTGGATCTTAAAAAACGCCCTAAAGGGAATTAAACTGCCTCTGATGCGCCCGATAGTGAGTCTTACGCAGGGGAAGCCCCAAAAAGCCACCGAAAAAGCAGCAAAGCATTATGGGTTAAACCATTGTTCATTGTGCTTTTGGATGATTTGAACCCAGAGGAAATAAAATGCACAAATATATGATATTAACATTGAGTGGTTTCTTGTTTGACATTGGATCATTTCCCTGTGTAAGAGTCGGTATCTGGTGTCTCAGCTGCAGTTTACCTTGAGTTAGTTTTCTGATTTATTCCTTTATGATTTAGCCGATACAAAAAACATCTAATGTCCTCAACTGGTATTGCAGTGCCTAAATCATAAACACATAAAACTAGAAACATTAACTATTTTCAGAGATGGTCTTGAGGTGTTTTCAGTGATTTTGTAGCGTTTTGAGGTGACATTAAAACTGTTGGGCCGCATGATAATAAAGAGCCAAACATGAAAGAAAGGAAACATGAGTGCACTTAAAAATGATATATATTTTATTTGCAATAGTCCTCAACGCCAAAAAGCTTTGGAAGAAAGCCAAATGACAACCTGTTTTCCATTTTCCAGGTTGCTCAAATAGCTTAACAAATGACAACATTGTAACATTTAAGAAGTTTACTCGATAATATGCATGTTTTTCAATGTCAATGGAGAAAATTGTGAAAATCTAAAGATGAATTTTCTTGCTGTTTGTGTTTGCAGTAAAAGCATCTTTAGTTAGTCATTATTTAGGTTAATATAAGTTTATGCTTTATTTTGAAGGCATTTTGGGCACGGGTTGATAATGTATCTTTTACTTATGTAGCGGCTACATTTTCAATAAATAAATAAATCAGAAAACCCATATATTTTCCCTCACCAACATGCAGCACATCACAGTTTCTCTTTCATTATAACAGGTTAAAAGCACTAACAACAGATAGCATTACATCACGCACCACTGTATTTTTTAAAAGCATAATCCAAGGGGATGTTGTTCTGACACAGAGAAAATGAGAGCACTTCATCATTGCATTGCTATACCTTATAGAAATTAATCAGAGCTTTCTTATTTGCCAAGAGTTCTCATCACACTGCATGTCTTCTCTTGCGACACACCTGGGAAATACTCCTTTTTCTTCTGCAGACATGCCCATCACTTTTGAAGTCGTGAGTTGGGCCGTTGCCAGTACAATCCATTGTTAAAAGGCATTTTAAAGAGTCCTCCCCTGCTGATGTTCAGGTGTATATCAGTATGTAGTGTCTCTACTTTAAAGAGTCCTCTCCTGCTGATGTTCAGGTGTATATCAGTATGTAGTGTCTCTACTTTAAAGAGTCCTCTCCTGCTGATGTTCAGGTGTATATCAGTATGTAGTGTCTCTACTTTAAAGAGTCCTCTCCTGCTGATGTTCAGGTGTATATCAGTATGTAGTGTCTCTACTTTAAAGAGTCCTCTCCTGCTGATGTTCAGGTGTATATCAGTATGTAGTGTCTCTACTTTAAAGAGTCCTCTCCTGCTGATGTTCAGGTGTATATCAGTATGTAGTGTCTCTACTTTAAAGAGTCCTCTCCTGCTGATGTTCAGGTGTATATCAGTATGTAGTGTCTCTACTTTAAAGAGTCCTCTCCTGCTGATGTTCAGGTGTATATCAGTATGTAGTGTCTCTACTTTAAAGAGTCCTCTCCTGCTGATGTCCAGGTGTATATCAGTTTGTAGTGTCTCTACTTTAAAGAGTCCTCTCCTGCTGATGTTCAGGTGTATATCAGTATGTAGTGTCTCTACTTTAAAGAGTCCTCTCCTGCTGATAGTCAGGTGTATATCAGTATGTAGTGTCTCTACTTTAAAGAGTCCTCTCCTGCTGATGTTCAGGTGTATATCAGTTTGTAGTGTCTCTACTTTAAAGAGTCCTCTCCTGCTGATGTTCAGGTGTATATCAGTATGTAGTGTCTCTAC
>NW_011352528.1:0-2616 GCF_000735185.1 Notothenia coriiceps
ACTCCTCTAACATCACAACAACAAAGTGATAGAGGACACACACACACACACACACACACACACACACACACACACACAGAGCGGGGGATCAGTGTTTTGACAGAGTGGATCCCATCACAATCACAGTGTAATTACTTTGCATTACTACAGGTTTATCTCTAATTCCCCCGCAGTCCGTCATTAAGCAGAAGTGTCTGTTCGTTTAGCCGGTCATTACTCTGCGTTACTTTATCAAGCAGAATTATGACATTACACTTTTCATTAACACCACAATTGGATCCAAATGGGCCGGGCCGACACTGTTTACTGCTCAGTGAGAGGAGAGTGCAGCACGGCTTCTCTTATCAGCTCTAATGACTTCATTACCGACTTTGTTCAACTTTCAATGGGGGGGCAGACTGGGGGCAGGTCGCTTCTTCTTCAACATATAAAGTCTGATCTGAGATCTGTATGAATAGAACTGATGCAACACTTAGCATAAAGATGGCCAAACTTAAGCTTTTCTCGGTACATGGCTAAGTTTCTTAGACAGTGGTTTAATTAATACTCAATTCTGATTTGTCCATTTTTACATTCAGCAGACTGTTGCTATAGATGCTCTGATGAATGGACTGTCCGCTGAAAGAAGTCTGGTCAATTTAACAACAGCTGTGGCCAAAAACACATTTGTTATCCTCCATACTTTTTGAATATTTATTTTTTCTATTTGTGGAGGCATGCACGTTTGGATTCCTGATGCCTAAACTGTCCCCAGGGCTGAAAAAGAGAGACAGGAAGTCATCACTAAAGGGATCACGGGTTGGGCTCTGGCAGTGTTTAAAGACTGGTTCATGGAAGAAAAAAACCAAAATGTGAACAGACTTGGACACTTACATAAAACCTCGATCCTTGCTGCCGTCATTTTAAGTTTTTGAACGTTGTTTAATAAAACCATGTTCAACATTTTATGTTAAATTATTGATTTGCCTGTAGGTAACCGTGTAATAAGGGGGATAATGTGCAGTGGTCCTTATAGGGAAAATAACCCAGATAAGGGGAACAGGACCCTGAAGGGTGACTCCTGCACATCCTGACAACCCTGTACAGTGTGTTGATGCCATGTATGAAATGTGGAGATGTCCTCCTCTCTTCACCCTGCTGATGACTCCTCTCTGTTGCAGACTGGAAGGATGCAGATCTGATGCGGGACATCGAGGCGGCCACAGGAGAAGACCTGGGCTCTGACAGGCTGGGGAAGAAAAGGAAAGGGAAGAAGAAGAAGTACCCGAACCTCAGCGACCTGAAGCAGAGCACCAATACGTCCCGCTCCAGGCTGGAGAAGAAAGTCCTCAACAAGTACGTCACTTCCTGTTTCTGAACGATCTGATAGGTTTACAATGTTTCAGTGGGTCTTCAGCTTTATGCATATTTCAGAATGATTTTCCATTCATGTTAAATCAAACATGTTCTGAATCCACCACTTCCTGTCCCCCCTCCCCCCCCCTTGCAGGAGCGCCATGCGTAGAGTAGCGGAGGTGATGAGTAAAGCTGACAGCAGGAAACATGACAAGTTCTCCAACCAGTTCAACTACGCCATCCACTGACCTGCATTCACATTGTGACTCTGAAGAAGAGAGGAACGTGATTCTCATAATAATGAGACTTAAAGAACTTCTGACACATCTAATATCAATTATTCAGCCTTTATACGCATCGTTTACATTTGGTATAACTGATTGAATTTAATGTTTAACTGCTCTTTGAATTTGTTTTTAAACATTTTGTTCAAGATTATGAATGAAAATGATGAAGTTTAAAACATTTGTGTGTGTGTGTTTTCAAAGTCCATATTTATATTTATAAATGTTTCATTGGGTAAATTTGTAAGTAAATGTTTTGTTCTTATTGTGATCAGTTCATTGAAATTGATATTTTGGTTATGAAGTGAGTGAACATATCTGTTGCACCTATACATTTGAGTTCTTACTCTTTTTCCTTACTGATGGTATGTAATTTGGTGGTGTGTGTAGAGTCGACGGTGGAAGCAGGGAGAGGCATATACGTGCCTTGATTCCTGCCGAGTCGACGCACAACTGTTGATTGGTGTCAGTGCCCAAAAACTTTTTAGGAGCAATGCGCTCATGGTATAGATGTGGCGCATACATCTTAGTTCCTACTCTTTTCCCTCACCCTATCCTAAGGGAGTGCATGTACGTAGACACGTTGTGCGTCTCCAGCTCTGTTCCTTACTTCTTACTTGCTACCCATTTCCCTCAACCTATCCTAAGGGAGTGCATACATGTTAGTTTAGCTGCTATAGGCTTAGTTTGTCGGGGGACACCTTACTTCTTCCTTCTGTCTGTACCTGTGTACTCTCATGTTCCGAATAACCCAGCTTCCCCAAATTTCTTTTTGGTGTCCATCTACGCCGGGATCGTGAGTCGTGGCTGACCCTGTTGCTGTGGTCCTGAGTCCTGGATCCTCTATCCTGAGCACTGGATCTGAGTCCTGGATTTCGAGTCATGGCTGAACCTGTCTCTGTGGTCCTGCCTGACTCTCACCATACTACTTCCCTGATGGCTCCCACAGGATTGTTGACATCCTCGTGGATTCATCTTCTTATTATAGACACATGCA
>NW_011352529.1:0-4099 GCF_000735185.1 Notothenia coriiceps
GGGCAGGGGGATGGGGTTCAACAGGTTAATGATCAATCATTATAAAACATATCATATATATTATTCTGAAATGGACCAATCTGCACAATGACTACTTTTACCTTTGGTACGTTAACTATATTTTGTAGCCTTTTCTACATTTACTTGAGTAACATTTTGAATGCAGGACTTACTGTAACAGAGTTGAATTCCTACCTGAGATATGTTTCCACCTCTGACAAACACCACTGACTCCCCAGAACTGTGTGTTTAGTGCATCAACCCCACTATGTTCTTTTTGTAAACAAATATGAAAAAGTACAATCTCATTTGTTCATCACAAAGAAAGTGACATGGAATGGTTGGTAATGATATCAAGTCTGTGTGTTAAAAACAAAGCTCGACATTAAGGTAGACCAAAGGGAGTGAGCTAAGTTTACAGGGGATCAAATAAACCTAGCAACACGTTGAAAGCTTTCTGATCAAAACCAAGTCTGTTCTCACTAACCTGCCGGACTACCTGGGCTACACAGAGTGTTTGCAGGAAGATGCAGATGCATCATTAGTCAAAAGTCATTTACACTTCTGTTGGGGTGGGGGTTAAGGAGACTTGACTCATGACCTCAGTTCACTTTTAAATCATGCCCATAGCGCTGAACTCATCCATTGATATTGTTCTTCTCACCTCAAAGGAATGCGTACACCTCCCAAAATGACAACAATAAATAACCTGTCAGCTCATCATCTCTTTATACCCTCTTCCAGATATAGAGTGTCTTCTTTTTCAGGTTTTTGGTCTGATGAAATGTTGGCTAACATATGGAGTGCAATAAGGCCATCACCCCAATGTTAGGATCCCAGTGCCCTCTCTTCTCCTGGTCAGTTTATTGTGCTACTCCTAGTGAGAGGGGTCAGGGTGGGGGGGGATAACATTTTGGCCAAAGCAAACGGAGGAAGGTGAAACAGGCCTGACTTCAATCACTTTGAGAGTTTGTTGGTGTAGCTGTGGAAGTGGTCAATGAAAGGACAGCAGTGTGCCACAGGAGGGCAGATGTGAGGGAGAGATCCTCAGCGTTACCTCAGTGAACCATGATGCATAACACATGTACACACTGGCAAAATCTCACTCAGAGACAAGCAGGAACCTCTCGTAGTACTTCTACTGTAGCACCCTTTACCCAAGGCTTGATAAAGCTTCATTATTGATTAAGAAAGCCTTTAGTAATGATTTATACATCAGGTAGAAGCCATAATTAGGCCATTTACATGTTTTGGATCGCCTAACATTTTCTCTGAATCAGGTGTTTATAAATTGTCAACGATGGCTATTAATTAATGAGTATTTACTAATGCTCTTTAAACCAGTTAGAAGCCATTAAAAATAACACGTTTGGGTGTTGCCAAAATAAGCTGTATCAATCAAGTTCGACTTATACAGACACATTTCTCACATGTTTCTGTAGAATGCAATAATTCATTAGCAGAACACCCAGAAAACAGTAAGAAGCAACTAAAAACATATTTGATGTTGATTTGCATCCAGACTAAAAGCAGTGGCCTCACTTTATCACCTATGCTTCTTTCTAACTCCATCCTCTGGTCAAAGTGACTGAACCACCGCTCTAAGTATGGAGTTTCAGCATGAGGCATAATATGAAACTGAACCCTTTTACCTCATAATAACTTGAATTGATCTATTACTAATTATTTGGGGTATCACTAATACAGGACCAGAAAAAGTACCAGGGAGTTTTAGCCCCTTCAACCCTTAAACAGTTCAGACAACACCCCTAAACCTACATTCAATCCATGTATCCCAAATAAACCAAACCTGACAGAGGAAAATTAGAACTTTTAAATATGGTTATATGGCCTTGACACCATCGATTTGATTAATTGCACTTATTATAATGGATTTTTAAAATGTCGATTTAATAGGCTATGCAAATGAGGTCCGAGTGTTTGGCGTGTTTTAGGTGTGAGTTATACAGACAATGTGTGGAGTGTTTCTACCAAAGAGAGACAGTTATATCAATACAAAACCCAAATATTCATCTATTTTAATAAACTT
The DNA here is from genome assembly GCF_000735185.1 of Notothenia coriiceps. Classification (NCBI taxonomy): domain Eukaryota; kingdom Metazoa; phylum Chordata; class Actinopteri; order Perciformes; family Nototheniidae; genus Notothenia; species Notothenia coriiceps. The sequence continues at coordinate 2,051 of NW_011352529.1, forward strand.
ATTCACATACTGTGAATAAGCTGATATATCCCCCGAAAGGAAAATTCCATGTTGTTTCTCAAACGTTTAGGTTTTGTTTTCAAAGAAAGGGGCTCACCTCCTCCAGGATGCGGTCCAGCCGGCCCATGATAACGGGCTCCACCTGCTCCAGAGACCCAACCCAGGCGGAGAGCTGCGCGTCCCGCTGCTCCAGACTTAATATCCTGGACTGCAGCTCCGAGCTCCGCACAAAAACCAGAATGCAAACTCCAAGGCACAGCAGAGACACTGCAATGCAAATTGAAACGCCTGGCAAATCCTTCCAGTTCCTCCAGCGGGGCTGCTTGGACTGCGCGCTGCGGGTCCTCTCCTCACCCTGTTTACCCGCGACCCCCCACTTCTGATCCTCACACATTTTAAACTCCTAACTCAGGTTTTACCCACAGGGATCCCTATCTTCATTAGGTGAAGAGCAGCAGAAGAGAGATCCTGTCGACCTGCTGCGCGTGAGGCTACCTCTCTGTTGAGGCAAAAGTTTACTAGATGTCTTTCCTTCCTCTTCAAACTATCCAAACTTCTCTAATAGACTCAGATGAGCAATTCCCTAGAAGTTAGAGTCCAGACATGGTAGCTGGTCATCAGTCAGTGAGTGATGTTTCTGGTTCTCGGGGACGGGCTCTGGTTCATCTGCGTTCCGCTCCGTTTATCCCATTAGCCGCTCTCCTCTGAGCGGTCCGCACCGTGCCGCAGTTCAGCCGTCAGTGCGCGTCTCTGAAACCCGAGCCAGCCTCCTCCTTTCACAGCTACGGATACCGCAGGCCCTTTGCTTACGGAGTTTGCTCCTCCTCTGAGAGGCTGTGGGTTAGATGCCGGGGCGGGATTCGTGGCCGTGTTGCTGCCCCCTTTGATCCGCGCTCTTGGTGAGGGATATTTTTAGGTTGCGCAGAGCTTGGGCGCACAGTCTCACAGGCGGTGAACTGACGGCCTACTGCGGCACGTCTCAGCTCAGGAGCGAAGCCCTGTTGTCCTGGGTCCGGTTCGGTGTGCAGGAGGGTCTGCTGTGCACGAGGCACTGGTGCCTGGAATTAGAATAAATCACGTTGCACATTGAAATGATGTGAACGAAGTACAAGGAAGTTTAAATAATGGCTCATGGTTGCCATGGAGGTGTGTGCTTAATAAATCAGCTTAATTGTGTCATTTTTAATTTAATTCAAGCAATTTTTGTTATATCAATTTTGTGTTTGATATCAAATTGTGCTTTTTAACATTATTTAGGTATAGAGGCATGACAATTTGTTATCTGTTATGTTTGTGTATAAATTGTGCCATTAAAACCAATTGACTGATTGGATTTGCCTAATTGTTGTTACATAATACCTGGTGGGATTAACCTATGTGGGGCAAAAAAGCATGTTTGTATATGTGATACTTGAGTGCATTGATTTGAAAGCTGCATGCATCTAATATCTCTTGAACATTGAAAGGGATACCTAGCAGTTTTATATTACAAATCCATAAAGTTGGCTCAGATTAAAATGATCAAAGTCAAAACAGCAGGAGAGGTATTAAGACTTTTGTTGCAAGTATCATTCAAGTTACAAAACACTGGTTTTGCATTTCCCATAAGGCAAATCCATAGATCCTTAATTGCACCCTCCCTGCAAGGTGAACATCTGTCTGACTTTATAATAACCCAGGCTTTCTGGTGGCTTCTAGTTTGCAGTCTGAGATAACCCTGACTAACTGTGACATTATCAGTGGCTTTCTCATAAGGACATTGTACATCTATTTTAACAGGCATACCAGAATTCTGCCATCATTCTTATTGTAACCAGATCAGTGGCGGCGCCAGAGTATTTTCGCTGGGTAATCTATGGTAGGGCTAACCCATACAGTGGTGGGGCTCAAGTCAGTATTTGCAATGTAATTACATACACGCTATATCGCCCCCATCAGCGTCCACACAGCGGCGTGCGTTGAAGCTTGCCGGCGGGCGTGTCTGAAACTCGACCAACAACCAATCACATGAATCTCCCGCCCCTGACACACAAGCACACGGTTTGATTG
>NW_011352531.1:0-3980 GCF_000735185.1 Notothenia coriiceps
ATCCGTCTCACTTCTGCTATACCAAACATGTGTCTTAATTCTGCTGTACCAAACATCTGTCTTACTTCTGCTCTACCAAACATCTGTCTCACTTCTGCTATACCAAACATCTGTCTTACTTCTGCTATACCAAACATCTGTCTCACTTCTGCTATACCAAACATCTGTCTTACTTCTGCTATACCAAACATCCGTCTTACTTCTGCTATACCAAACATCTGTCTTAATTCTGCTACACCAAACATTGAGTTTAATTCTGCTATACCAAATATCTGTCTTAATTCTGCTACACCAAACATTGAGTTTACTTCTGCTATACCAAACATCTGTCTTACTTCTGCTATACCAAACATCTGTCTTAATTCTGCTACACCAAACATTGAGTTTAATTCTGCTATACCAAATATCTGTCTTAATTCTGCTACACCAAACATCTGTCTTAATTCTGCTACACCAAACATCTGTCTCACTTCTGCTATACCAAACATGTGTCTTAATTCTGCTGTACCAAACAACCAACGTACTTCTGCTATACCAAACATCCGTATTACTTCTGCTACACCAAACATCTGTCTCAGTTCATGCAATACCAAACATCTGTCCCTTTTTCTTTACCAAACATCTGTCTTACTTCTGCCTTACCAAACATCTGTCTCTTTTTTTTAACAAACATTTCTTACTTCTGTTATGCCAAACATCTGTCTCACTTCTTTAAGAAAAATCTGTCTCATCTCTGCTATACCAAACATCTGTCTTACTTCTGCTACACCAAACATCTGTCTTATTCCTGCTATACCAAACATCTGTCTTATTTCTGATACACCAAACATCTGTCTTATTTCTGCTACACCAAACATCTGTCTTATTCCTGCTATACCAAACATCTGTCTTATTTCTGCTATACCACAGTGGAATTAAATGATGAGATATATCAAAATTCAAACTTTAGGTCGGTCCCTGTATTTATAATTGTTTGACAATAATAGTGGGTTTTCAGAACATAAAAAACATGTTCTAAAAGAAAACTGAAAATAAGTATAACATGTCTCCTTTAGATAATAATATTTTACGTCCATAAAATCTTTTGACCTGTTATTTCGGTTTGAATCCTATTGCTAACTGTGTCCCATAATGATACAAAATATTGGATTCATGGAATAGAGATGAAGTCATGTAAGACGTTTCTGACCTATCCTTTTAACAATTGTGTTTGTGTGTGTTTAGCTCCAACAGCAGCAGCAGCAGCAGCATCTCCCCAGGCAGATGGGCCAAGGCCAGAGGAATCCATACCCCCAAGTCAATCAGTACCAAGGTGAGAAACACCAACACCTGCACCCGTTTCAACTGTCCAACAAATCACACAATTTGTGCAAAAATGGAACCATCCCCATAGATTTCCTAATAAACGAGTCAAGCCCTGACCTGAATTTGCCAGCATGTTATTGATGACCACGTTAGTGAATGGATTTTTGGTAAATCAGTTCCTAGTCCTTTGCAGGGCATCCTGACACACATGCACACTTGGTCTGCAACAAGTATGGTTTACATGGTGGAGAGCAAAGACATTTAACAGCTTTTACAGTTCACTCTGTGACATATTCACACACAGATAGACACGTAAAACATGTATGCAAACAGATGCGCTGTGCATCATCCTGAAACCAAACCCTGCCTCTGTCCGTCTGTCAGATGCATCTGTTGGCGCTCAGATGCTCTTCAGCCTCTTTCTCTCCTCTCCCTTTTTCTCGCTCCCTCCGAAAAAAAATTACAGAATATTCCTGCTCTGCCTGTTACCACGGCAACTTGTCTGTCCTGGATCCCCTAGAGTTCCGGTGAAGTCGGAGAGATGGATGAGAGGAGGGAAGTGGGAGAGAAAGGGGGGACGCTGGCAACAAGAGGAATAGGTAGATGGTCTGCTAGGTAGAAGAAGAGGTTGGGAAAAGAGAAATAAAGAGAGACAGGGATGGAGAGATGAAGAAAAATACAGAAAGGGAGATGGAGAGTCAAGCTGAAATGCCATTTATAGCCATCAGTCTGTCTGCACATCTAGGAGATAATATAGAGAGGAAATTCTGGCCTAGAAATGTATCTGTAAGTTCAGCTATCCTGCGGCGCAGCAGTGATTTAAAAGCCATTGCAATCAGAACATAATTGTACGCTTTTTATATACATGAAAGGGTATGTGGGATACGTGTGGCCATTGTGTCTGGTTACATTACCTTACTCATTTCCTACTTACTCATGAGTCTGGAGTGTGTGATCCTCTCCGTTCCGACTCCTCTGTTGGAAATACAGTCCGAGCTGGGAGGTGAGGGATTAGTGGAATGATGTCAGGAGTGGGTTTATTAGAGGATTTGGAGCCATTTCCACACTAGCAGGCAGACCTCCTCAGCTCTGGCACTGCCGAGGCTCTCTTTGGGAAAAGTGGAGAAGTGAGGTGCTGGTGCTTTAGTGTGTTAAGTTTGACTTTAGTCTGGTCGGATTTGAACTTCATTTGGAGAGAAGTGTTCCTTTCCAGAGTAAACAGGTTGTCACGGAACATAAATCTTTGCCTCCGCTCTGACGTCTTACGTGCCAGTTGGTGATTTAAGTGATTCAAGCATATAGACTCCAAAGCTGTTTCACAAAGTCCAACTCCTTTATTAATTCTGTCTCCACATGCCTCTCTATTTCTTTACCATCTCATTGTTTTTATTCTCATCTTTAACTCTTCTGAATCTCCTCCCCTAGGTGCTCCTCAGGATCTGGCCTCAAGGAGCCAGGCTCTCCAGAACATCCGGGCCGCCCGTCTCCTACAGCAGCAGCAGCAGAACCAGCAGCAGATGGTCCAGATGGGTTCTGTCCAGGGTCAGGGGGGCTCCGTGGGACCCCAGACTGACATGGGTCTACCCTACGGCAACCAGGGGTCCAGCCAGGGTTCCCTGTACGGGCTCAACCCCTCCATGAGCCAAATGATCCATCAGCAGCAGCATCAGAGCCAAAGTGTCCAAGCCTCCATGGGTCTTCCACCGCAGCACAACCCGGCCGGGGGGCCGCCCCGGCAGGCAGTTGCAGGTCCTGGGGTCGGAGGGATGCCCGGAGGTCCCGGAGGTGGTGGAGCCGGAGGGTACGGAGGCCAGGGGATGTTAATGAACTCGATGACACAGCAATCCCTGAAAGGACCCCCGAATGCCAAAGCCCAAGCACAGAGACTGCAAAGCATGCTGGGAGCAGGAGCAGGAGGCGGGGGGATGGCGGCGGGTGGCTGGCCACAGCAGCAAGGACAGAGTCTGCAGTCCTTGGGGGGAGGAATCGGAAGGACTACAGGAGGAGGGGGAGGGGACATGGTGGGGTTCAGGTCTGCCCAGGGTTATGGGATGCAGCCGGGTCAACCCCAGGGCATGGCCAAGCAACACTTTCAGGGTCCGGGCCAGGGCATGAGCCAGGGAATGGACCCCAGGGTGGGCAACCCAGCGGCGGGGATGGGCGGCCCAATGATGGGCCCTCACATGGGCGGTCAGCCAAGGACCAACCTGCCCCGGCCAATGGTCATGAACCAGGGAATGAACCAGGGGGTGATGGGCCAGGGGATGAGTGGGATGGGGGGATTCGGCCCGGGCCCTGGGGGGCCTGGGATAGGGACAGGGGGAGGAGGAGGTGGACCCTACGGACCAGGGGGAGTCGGGGTGGGAGGTCAGCCACCGGGCTACCAGAGGACAGCGAATCAGGACATGTCATCCTATGGATATGGGGGCGGGCCCTCAGGGGGAGGAGCCTTCGGATTGGGCGATGGCTCAGGGGCGGAGCTGGACTCAAGCGATGGTTGGATGGAGGAGTTTTTCCCAAACCAATAGCCAACGGGAGATGAGTTTTTACTGGATGAACTAAAGTCGGACAAATGCTAAAAACCTGAAAAAGTAAAACAAAAAGGATGACATGATGCAGACTGGCATGTTATTGTTTTCTAAAACGTGTGTGTGTGTGTGTGTGTGTGTGTGTGT
>NW_011352531.1:4058-13857 GCF_000735185.1 Notothenia coriiceps
TGTGTGTGTGTGTGTGTGTGTGTGTGTGTGTGTGTGTGTGTGTGGTGTAAAGCGATCATTAAGTCTTGTGCATATTAATGAAAAACCATAATAGAGATTAAGAGGTGTTTTTAATTCCTTTCCCTTTTTTCTCCGCAAAATGAATGGTTCTCATGTTCCAGTGTTTGAAAGCGAGCCCCGTTTACACCGCAACGCTTTGAGCCGAGCTTCAGCGGGGCTGATTGAACACAGCAGACTGATGAAGGGGAAGCAAGACTAGTTCTCAAGACAGCAATTTATTTGTGTTTGTGTGTTTGTGGCACCAAGCTCAGTGCTTCAGATCTCTCAACTATGTGAGGAGCTGAAGGGAGTAGAAAGCACTCTCAGCGCTCCCATTTCCTCCCTTAGATTTGTGCCCCCTTTATACACACACATGCACACACACAAATCTGTCGCCTTGCACTCTCCCACTTTGTTCTCTCCACTTCATCTCTCTCTCATCCTGCCTTTCTCTCTCCTCCCGTCTTTCCCACCTTCTCTCCGGAGACTCGTTCCCCACTTTCCATTCTCTGTTTAAATTGTGACCATCAAAACAGAACAAACGATGTTCCTCTATTGTGCCACACAAGCGCAGTCTGCCCTCTAGTGCTTTGCTAGGCAACCAACCCGGGTGGCGTTTTTTAAGGGGGGTTCATTTCCTGCGCGTGGCTGTGGATGACGGGTATGCATGCAGAGAAGGACAAAGAGAGCAAAAAGGCAGAGAGGGAGGGAGAGAAAAGGCAGCTAAAGCAAGCACACACATAAACAACCCGACAAAAAAGCTCCAGCCTGGGAGGATGAGCGGATGTGATGAGAGGCAGCTAACAGAGCTAATATTACATTAAACCCTCTGCCTGTGTGACACAAACCACATCACATGCATCCGCTGACAAGAAGCAAAACGAACGCTGGGCACTGAATGTATTCAAGCACCACAAGTGACTTCTTCTTTTTAAGAAAGGGAAAAAAATTGAAAGCCCACCCACATGTTTCGTTTGTTGCCGTGTTTTATCTCTAACAATGATGCTGGTTATGTGTCTTTGTCGATTTTGAAAAGTGCAAAAAAAAGGAAAAAAGTTCTTCTTTAGTTTGTGTTGTCTTTTGAAAAATCTGTTCTGTCGCAGCACAGCCTTCCCTTCCATTGTGACACCGCTGGTTGTCAATCACCGTAGCCCTGCTTTCCACCGTGGCTTCTCTTGTACCGCAGCTATAAAACGCCCTGGCTCCAAACTAGAACGTAACTGTGCTATACTGTAACACTACTGTGAAGAAATACAAGTCGTCCCCTTCCAGCGCTTTACTAGGAAAATGAACCACTGCTACGCCTTGAGTTTGTTCAATAAACGTAGAGAAACTTCACATTTTAGGGGTGACAACGCCAGTTAGCATCCATCAGTCAGCGCTTCCACTGAAGTCTCCCCTTCTCCGAGCTAACCCATGTCAACCTTACTCCTCATCCTCCACAAGCTCGCCGCTCTTTTGCCCTAATGGTTGAGTAATAAATATGTGTCGGATAGGTTTTTAGTCGTCAGATAACACCTTACTTCTCTAACTGTTCTGTAATCTCGGTGAAAAGATGAATGAAAGTGTGTTTGTGCTTGCATTACTTTGTATTTAGCCTATCGAGAGTGAAAGTTTGGAGGACGACGCTGTAATCAACAAACCAAAAAGCCTTCTTCTCTGTAAACTAGCTCCTCGCCATCAACGCTGTTTGTTCTCATGGTTGTTGACGTTGTATAATCCAAACCCTTTAAATACAAACTTTTAACCGCCATCGTCCTGTAAGCGTCGCTGCGTTTTGCAGCACCCAACGAAGGACGTTCTGTACTTCTGTTTTTGTCATTTTTTTCCTGGAGCAGAAGTCCTCCGTCTCGCTGTGTGGAGGCCGAAGGGTTGGGGTTGTAGCCCTCCCTAGGTTTATTAGGGGGAGATTAAATAAAAGTTCTAGCTAAGTTCTGGGGTTGTTTAAGCCTTCCTTGTGCAGGAAATGCAATGCAGTGCAGCGCTCGTCGCTTCAATGTCAGACGTGGAGGTGATGTGTAGGAAAACACCTGAAGTTCACCACTCCAAACTCTAGGCAGGAAGGTAGAGAGACACTTCTAGGTCAGTGTTAAGGTAGAGACCTTTTTCTTGTCTTCTTCAAATTAAGGGTTCATGAAATGGTTTGAAATCCCTTCAGGAAGAGAAAGGAAGCTTCCTCCAAATATCATTATGTATCGGGACCAAGTCTGTAGACAACATTTTAACAAAAACTGTTGATGTTCTTTGTTTTATTTTATTTGTTTTTTTACTGGTGCTGACATATATGTGATTATGAGAAAAAGTATATAAAAGATAATGGCTATTTGTAAATATGTTTTTACAGGTTTAAATACATCAGATAATACAGTCTCTACTCTGTAAAGAATTTACTGTTTGTTGGAAAATAGAGAAGTATTTTTATTTTGAAGTTTTTTGGTTTCACGTTTAACCCATCTGAGCTATGCCATTGCACTTCAGACAATGTCTTACTACTAATTTGTATTGTAAACCTCCTCTTTTTTTTGAATTACTTTTCATTTGTTTGTTTTTTCTAGTTTGAGATTTGACTGTTCTTAAGCAGTACTTATTTCTTTTTATCCTGTACAGAATTCTGAAATGTTAACAAAAGAGAAATACAAAATACTTTTTTTGTTTGTTTGTTTGTTTTTTCAAAAAGATACAATAAAGAGAGAATGTTCTCGCTGATCATATTAAACTAACGTTTCTGTTGTTCATTGGGTTCCCTTTTTGTCTGAAACCCCAAAGGCAAATACATCTCTCTTTTTGCACAATATACTTTTCCATCACTAGCTAGCTAAGTAACTTAGCTCATTCCAAACAAAATGTCTTACATAATATTGCCTAATATGATTATTCCCACTCACCTGATGTATTTACCAACCAGCAAGCAAGAAAACAAATTGCAACTTTCTTGACTTTGCTGTTTTGCAAAAAGATTATTGTGGAAGTGAAGAAAGATGCAGTTTGTCACTAAACGGTTTCCTAGCTAGCTAGCAAGCTAAAGTGTTGGTGAGAGGAGAGATATAGTTACCTCACCGGTTAAACACGAAACTAATTGTTACTACAACACTTTATTTTCTTCCTGCCGTTGACTACACATTATCTCTAAAATAAGGTCCCATGGGAGACACAGCAAAGTGGCGTGACTTCACCTCTGTATTAAAGAGCAACTTGCGGGGTTTTTTTTTTACTACATTTATGCTGAACCTTGCCTGAAAATTACAATTAAAAATGTTAATGCAGGATTTGATATGTTTTACAAGACATACGGGCAGGAATTCAGAGGAAACAGAGCCGATTTGAGCTCTGCTACTAAAAACTGCTTTTTTTTAACTTCATACGTCAAACGCGTTATATTACGTCACATGGGGGAGCAACTTTCTCGGACTCGTTCTCTGCCCAATCCGCGGTAGTAGTTTGTAGTTGGTTTGAGCGGTTGTGATTTAGTGAGCTGGTATTTTTTCGGTAATTTTACATTGCATTTCACCATTTGTAATCATGGTGAGCTTGTGTTTGTGCAGGTTGCACAAACTCAAGCCTGTCAGTGTCAGGACATCGAGTCCACAGTTTCCCTCACGGGAAAAGGACCGGAGCTAGCTTTCGTTCCTGGGTGCGAGGTGCATCCACCTCCCTGCAGCACATACTCTCCACAGCTTTAGCAGGAAACCGTATTACATCTCTCTCCCCCCCCCTTCGCTGCTCTCTCTCTCTCCCCTCCGGTACACAGCACCGTAAGACGTAGTGTGGAGTTGCATTAGGTAACGCTGTGGTGGCTGTACTGCTCCAGCCGTCTACTTTGTGTTTGTTTCCCCCTGTCTGTGTTGTTTGTGTGGGCGTGGTGGCTGTCACTCCTGGCTCCCGGCTCAACCTCCACTCACCTGCTGCAATCAGCTGTGCACCCTCCCCGACTACACACCTGCTTTCCATCAAGCCGTTTACAACGGCATATCAACGGAGGCTCCACAACCTTTCTCCGCCAGATCGTCAAGTATCAGCCGTATCTCGCCTCTCTCCCCTCCGGTACACAGCACCGTAAGACGTAGTGTGGAGTTGCATTAGGTAACGCGAGATACGGCTGATACTAACGCATTAGTTTCTGTTATGGATCAGTATCAACAGTCCTGCCAGTAACGTTACTATATTATCAATACTACTTTAGTTATAGCCTGATATATGATTGCTAACTTTACAATGTTGTGATGTGACTGACGTTAGCTAACATTCTGAGACTGCCAAGGCACACANCAACAGTCCTGCCAGTAACGTTACTATATTATCAATACTACTTTAGTTATAGCCTGATATATGATTGCTAACTTTACAATGTTGTGATGTGACTGACGTTAGCTAACATTAAATGTAGCTAACGCCGGTCACTCACCAAGACAGCTGCTCTGTTCTCCACTGGTTCTCCACACACCAAAGCTCCATTTCTCTCCGATGGCCGTTATTTTTTCTAATCCTTGTCTCTTGGACGCATAGCAGGCTCATAATTATAATCATATGCATTTCGAATATATATTTTCAAACTCTTCTGTGTCAAAACTAGCATATTGTGAACCATGTTTATTCATACGTTAGACCGGCCGCTCTCCCCCATGTTACGTCACACGCGGGAGGTCACGTGCGGAGAGTTTTTTATGCGGAAGAGAAAATGTCTTACTAAAACGACGCCAGATGTCACTGTAGTGTATATTTCTGTATATCCTTTTTAAAATCTAGTGTATTCATCATTTTCCTACACATTTATTCACTGGTGTCTCTGACCTGCAAGTTGCTCTTTAAGATCATTCTAAAGTTGTGCTGGCTAGCTTAATTTGTTAACATGCTTGCTAAAATGCTTTATATACTGTTTAAAGACAGAAAGTGATGCTACGACAGTGTATGGATAATTAGTAATACAAGCTCTGGCTGTAGTTTCATGGCAGAAGTCATTTTTAACGTGTACGTTACTAAAAAAGCTTGCTGCTGCTTGGTGGGTTTTAGTAAACCTTGCCACACAGTCCTTAACAGTCAGCAGTAGGCCTAATGCTAAACCCTGGACCAATCGCTGCTCTGGACATGCACGGAAATGCCAATCTTAGGAATATTGTAAAAAACGTTATGAACAGTAGGCCTACATGGTGTAGGGCAAATAGTAAAGAAGATATCTCGATAAAACACATATTTTCAAGAGGGCGTATAAATTCCCAGGTTCCTATGCTCCACAGCTCAATGTTGTTTCTCTGTAGCCTACGTTGAAATCAGCCACAGCTTATCCCACTGTCTCCTCAATACAGTATCATACCTGCAGGCAAAACCATTTTCTTTATTTTAGACATTATTATTTCCACTGCGGTTAAAGAGATTATTTTAATTCAAACTTCACTTGTCTCCCTTTGTTATTTAGAAATGTAAACTGTGACAATAGCCCCTACCAATCACTTAAGGAACAGGGATAACCCCAGTTTCAATATATATTTGTTTGTCAATTGGTTGGTGGTTATTGTCCATGGGCTCCATACACAACGACACTTTGTCCTTGCATACACAACAACATCAATATCCTACCCGTTATGCTGTCAAGCAAGTCATTTCATTTTGTTTCAGGGTCGCAGGACTGACGGAGACAAATGCACACACATTCATGTTGCGCCTAAAACCAGACGGACTAACTGCTGTAGTAATGTTTTGTCTAACAGACCTGATTTGCATAATTAGACTTGCATATGCTAAAGAGCAGAGCCTTAATTCTGTCTGGCATTAATAGCGACGATGAATCACGGGCTCCCTGTTGGTGTCAGCAGACAGACAGACAGACCACATGCAGCGCAGGGACCTTTTTGTTCTGATACATCTTTTCCGCCCCTTTCAAACTCAATCACTCCTCCTCATCCTCTGTAAGCCACACCCCATTTCTTCATCTTTGCTCTTCATCATGTCCACCTTCCTCTTCTCCTCTCCACATTCCTGCTACACCTTTATTTTTTCCCTTTACCTTGTTTCTCCTCGACTCTCTGCCCCCCACCCACCAGCACCATACACACACACACACACACACACAAACACACACACACACACACACACACACACACACACAAATACATATCCACCACACTGCCGCTTCCAGTTTGACGTTGATAAATGGAGACTAGCAGAGATGACAACATCATTACTCATGTTCAGTAGCGACACCACCTAGGACAGAGAAAAACGAGAGGAAGAGGGAGGATGAAGGACAGGACAGGAGGAAGATCGGGGGAGGCTGCAGTTGGGGTTGTTTGCTAGAATCCACCCCCATGAACGCACCTTATAACATCTCCAGAGAGCACGATGTTGAGGTGTTCATTACTGGTGTGGAAAAGTAGAGCAACTGTTGATAGAAGCGTTCAGGAGCCTGGAAGATTTCAACTCCTGGATTTCCAACACCAATCCAATCAGAAGGGCTGAAGCAACTACTTTATTCTTTGCATAATCTGCTGCTTCTTTCAATGAAACATGTATTATACTGCCTGATTTTCACGACACATTGCTGGATAAGCAACGGCCTTATAGGGGAGGTCTTCCTTCTCTGAGTGCCAGTGTCGTTTTTTGTATTTATTTATCCTTATATCCATTAAAGTAATGGCACATTTCAGACGCTAAAGCGACCAAGCATTTTTTGCAATTGATTAAAAAGGAGCAAAAACAAAACATTTTCTTTTATGCTTTAATGTTTCACCCTCTGTATGAAATGAATTGGTCAACCACTGAGTCACACCCCTTAGCCTATCTCATACAATCCGTTGGGGTGCTAGCCAATAGAAGTGCACGTGTTACATAGTGATGTCACTACGCTAAGGAAGTAAACAAAGGAGTCCAATGGAGGTGTTTCAAAACCCAAAAAAATCAAAAGAGGGCCACTTTACCATTTGAGAAATAAAGTGCAAAACACCCAAAAACTTGAATAGCACTCAAAAAGGGATCTATTTTGGACAGTTTGTAGAAACAACATTGTGCCATCTTGCAACATCAACAAAAGTGAAACATAACTTATCTATAGGCTCTTTGATCTGCTCAAATGTGTTAGTGATTCTTTATTGGCCGATGCTTCATCGTTCCCCGAGGCTTATGAAAATCGTCATGACTCAAAACACAACCTCTTTGAGGTAAAAAGAGTGGCCACATGGTTGCCCTAGAAAGTTGTAGGATCTCCATAGCCAAAAGACTTAATTCTATATGTCAAACATGGATGCCTGTACCAAATTGTATGACAATCCAGCCAATAGTTGTTGGTTGTGCACCCAATCAACATCCTGGCTATAAAGGCTAATTTGTAAAATAGTAGAAGTACGTAACTGAAAGTTTCTGGTTGAAAAAAAACAACTTTTTGAATTGATTATTTCACATCGCAAGTGGCAGGTAAAAGGTCCTCATGATCTCACTTACAATGTCTCTATTGCTCGACAGCGCTCAGGTGGTATACCCCAGCACAAGCCAGTCACACGTTAAAGTCCAAGTTAATGACAGCCAGTTTGCTCCTTCAGCTTAACACGCACACGCACACACGCACCATCAGCCTTGCAAAAACCCTAGAGGCACCGTTATGGGCTCTAATCACAACGGCAAATGATGTGTCACAAAGAGTGGGAGATGAGTTGGAAGAATCATTCACTCTCCTCTCCCTGCTCTCGGAGAGCATTAAGGAGAAGAAATGTAGCTGCAGAATGTGGAGTGGAAAGACTATGGAGGGGAGAGAGAGAGGGAACAGGGGATCGGATAGTGCAGAGTGTGCGCGTGCGTGCGTGTGCGTGTGGGGGGGGGGGGTGTCAAGTTGATAAATGTGGTTGCTGGAGCCATTGTATTGGTGGAGGACTAGGAGGCCACCAGATAACAGCGAAGCAAGGCCTAAGCTGTCTCCCACTTTGAATAAAACACCATGAAAATCACAAACATACCTGCAGGTTTCTAATTACTTGCAGAGGTCTTTATCTTTCTTTTTCATTGAGTTATATAAATGGAAAGTATCAGACTGTGGGATAAGTGCTCTTCATGCTTTCCCCAGCATGTTTAAGATACGAATGTAGATGTTTGTAGATGTAATATTTAGAACATATACACACATACATACACACATGGTTAGGGAAGTGAGTACAAAGTGTGCTTATTGGCTAAAGATAAACAACAAACTATCTGCTTGTAAACAGTGATGTGGTTTCACTTCTTTTGTGTCAATCTGGCGCCCTCTAGTTGACACTGGCAGGAAATGTTCACTGTAATACTACATTTATTTCCCCAATTTACATGAGAACGGCATCCTGAACGTGGAGAAATTAAGGTAATAATAATGTTAGACCAATTATAGGGCACTCCACCAATATTTCACAGCAACATTTGTTTATTTGTCACAATAAGTGCTACCTAGCTTGTGAGTACAGTTTTAAAATGTCTTCTGTTGCTCTTGGAGCCTCCCAAAGTCTGACAAAAGCACCCTGATGTTATCATAGTGATGTCTTCTGGCTACTAGAAGTCGAAACATTTTTTGAACAGATGAACCATTAAATACTGACCATAACTGTTGTGGTTTTTTATGCTCAAAGGGATAACCAAATTATGCATAGCAGCATCGTGATGTTGTTGAATTTGAACATAAATAGGGAAATCACTGACATGGAGCCCAATGTCTCGGGCCTGGTGAGAATCAAGCCAAAACTGTTCCAGATACCTGGAGGAGAGGGGATGGAAATATCTGCAGTGTGGTAGTTCAGGTATGTATATGTGTATATTTACATATATGTTTATATTTATATATTCTTATCTATCTATCTATATCTACATTTAGAGAAGCACAGATAAGATTTTTTTCAACAAGTCAATATCTGACTATATTTTGCACATGACTGCACACATGACTGCACATCCTGCTGAAAAAACCAGCTTAGACCAACAAGGCTGGTCTGGTTAGGCTGGTAAACCAGCCTGACCAGCCAGACAATATTATGCTGGATTAGTTGGCTGGTTAAGAGGGGTTTTGGACACTTTAGCTGGTCAGGATGGTTTGGTCACAGTGGTCTAGCTGGTCACCATTAGCTGGTCGGTTTAGCTGGTAAAAGCTGGTGGTCACAGTGGTCTAGCTGGTTACCATTAGCTGGTCGGGATAGCTGGTAAAAGCTGGTGGTCACAGTGGTCTAGCTGGTCAGGATAGCTGGTTTGGTCACAGTGGTCTAGCTGGTTACCATTAGCTGGTCGGGATAGCTGGTAAAAGCTGGTGGTCACAGTGTTCTAGCTGGTCACCATTAACTGGTCAGACTGGTATGATCTTGAGTAGAACTTTAACTGGGATTACTTGATGGTTAAGCTGGTCATATATGATGATGAAACACTCTCACCCAATTGCAGTAGCTCAATGAACATCCATAATTTCAGATCAGAGCACCTACCTTACCAGAAAGGTACCAGAATGTATAGAATGTCTGTAAATAAATACTCATACATCAGATGATTAGAAGCAGGAAAATAATTTATAACACACAATGAACATTAACACAAATTTGAAAACATTTAACATTATATTCTAATTAGGGCCGGGACTCGATTAAAAAAATTAATCTAATTAATTACAGGCTTTGTAATTAATTAATCGCAATTAATCGCATTTTTAATCGCATATAAATATTTGACCTGAGAACAGTGAGAAGCAATTTTTTTCACATGGATTTTAGTATACCATTGAATAATGACTGAATACATAAGCTTAAGCAACAAAACATTGTTTATTTTT
>NW_011352532.1:0-3637 GCF_000735185.1 Notothenia coriiceps
CTTGCTTGTGTGTGTGTGTGTGTGTGTGTGTGTGTGTGTGTGTGTGTGTGTGTGTGTGTGTGTGTGTGTGTGTGTGTGTGTGTGTGTGTGTGTGTGTGTGTGTGTTTGTACATGTTTGTGTGTATCTGGCACCTAGATAAACCCTGCAACACATTTGGCATCAGGTCAGCTGAGGTATGTGTTCATCTTTCTTTGTCTGTGTGTGGATGAGAATAAGACATGGTCATCAGGAGCAAGCATTCCCCCACAGGGCTTGCCATGCCAACACTCCTTCATATGCATTATATTTCCTGTAAGCCAAGTGTGTGACAGTGAGTGTGCATGCATGTCAGTGTTCGTGTGTCTAAGTCTACATCTTTGCATCCCAGAATATATTTGGTACTATCAAACATCGGTGTTTGTAAATGTATGTTCATTGATTTATGTTGCTGTAATAGTGAAAGTGTATGGTTGTGTGAAAGTGTGTTATGTGCATCATTCATACATCTATCCAGGTTGGTATGTGTGTATTTGTAACTCTTGGTGTACAGAACTGTGTATGTGTCAATGAGTGTGTTCATGGAGCCAAATTGGAGCAAAACGGAACGCAGTGAGTTCCAAGCCCTGGGGCTGTGAGCTCTAAATATAATGTCAGAGTTGAGGAGGAGTCATATTAGCTGCAGACAAGAAGTGTAGCTCTTCATAAGCGGCTTTCTTGGGCAGTTTACAGTCTCCCTTCAAAACATCTTCTTCACATTTGTTTGGAGTGTCCTCTCTTTCCCCCTTCAGCTATAACTCACACTCCCAGGCTGAAAGCTTCACCTTTGCTAACTTACAGATCTATAAGCCATGCCATTTACTTTACAACGAATTTGAAAGGATTTTTATTGAGCAAAAAGTTAAGAGTTTGTGATATGTATGCGTCGTCATTTTATAAAGTGTCTTTTAAAACGTTCAAGAGTCTAAAACAGAAAGGTATCATGGTGTGTTTAGCTGTTCTTCCTTCCTTTCCTTCGTTGTTTGACTTAAAATGTAAATCAACATATTATTCCCAGCTTTTGAAACAAACAAGGTCAATACAAACAAGACCAAGAATACTCACTCATCCATAGCCTACTACTGTGCAAAATGATTGTGTCTTCAGTTGGGATAGAGAAACTCCATCTGGAGAGAACACAGCTTTTTTAGCCTTAGCATACCATTTACATGCACCAACATCGATATATCACACTACAGGAAAGGGAAAACCAAAAAAGCATAATAGGGCATATTTTATTCTCTTAATTACTTATGTAAAACAAAAAAAAGGTAGAAAAATGTTTACCTAACAATTAAATAGCCTATAGACCTTTTAACATGTAAATCAGAACACAGATCTACGAGGTAAGAAACTACGAGGTAAGAAAAGAAAAAAAATCAAATTCTAACCAACTCATACATTATTCATAATGCAAGGTTATGTCAAAATCACCCCCTCAGTGTGAGTTCACAGATAGCTAAAGTAAATTGACCCACACTCACATTTGATGATACAGTATATATTTTATAAATGGACGCTCATGCATCATGTATAACAAACACTGATTCTATTGTTTTGTTTTTAAGCTAAATTCACCTTTATATATTTATCAATGAACCAGTGCTTCACAGTTTAAATAATGTAAAAGCAAGGCTGTTATTATAAATAAATACATTAGTTAATTAATTAATAAAAATGAAATTGAAGTAAAACAAAAATAAGGGGGATTGTATCAGCAGAGATATTGAAATATTGTCCAGGTGAAAAAGCCCAAAACATTTTTTGGTGGAGTTAAGTGTTCATTTCCATCAAACAATCAGTTTACACAGTTGGACTCAAGAGTTTAGTTTAATATCATAATTATACATAATCATAATCATTATTACAAAGAGTTATAAGTAGAAATGTTCTTCTTCCAGGATTTCACAGAACAGGTAGAAACAGAAATGTCATGCTCTGCAGAATCTTGTTTGCAACTTTTAAAACATGAGGCGATTTGGCCTTCTCTAAATAAGCGTCTGCCTTGCAAAACGCACAACAGTTCCCAATGTAACTCTTTACATGCCTTTGGAATATAGATTACACAGCTGCTGCATGGTGTGTGCTTTTGGAAGCGACGCTGGGTAACACGGTGGGTTTGGGGCCAGAGAGAGTGCAGGAAATGTAGGCTGGTTCTGGCTGTGAGGGGGGATCCAGCGTGGTTTACCTCTATCTCCCCTCATGCAGGGCTGCGTCTCTCTCTGCCTCGCTGTATTGTTTTCTTCAGGGGATTTCCAGGTCTCTAACTGCCATACAAATCCATTATGTCCGCTATACACTCTCCTCTGATCCTCATATACTGTATATCCTCTCCTCCTCACCTTCTCCTGCCTTCATTTTTCCTCAGTTTTATTCTTGATCCCTCCTCCCGTGTTTTACGTCTCACCTCTCTAGACAACCCTGTCTCCTAAAAATTACGTTCCAACAGAACTAAACTGCATTCTCAATTACGTTTAACTGGAAACGTATTTTCTCCCACGTTACCTTCGTTATGAACGTATCTCAAATACATTTATTTTCTCCCACGTTACGTTTCTTATGAACATATCTTAAATACGTTTATTTTCTACATATCTTTGCCATTTATTGTCTTGCTTATAATAATGATAATAGTCATTTATAAATATCATTTTAGAGCACACATTTGAAATCAGTAGGCGAGGCTGTAATTTCGCCAGCTGTTACTGTCATGAGCGAGGCAGAAAATAATAGCTTTAACATGCCAAAAAGCTGCTGTGTCGTTTATTGCACCTCAAACATTAAAACAAATCCAGAGTTACGTGTTTCTGTACTTTCTCTAAGAAGAAAGGACAGTAAAAGAAGATCTCTGTGGCTTCAGGCTTGATCGCCGTTCAAATGACAGCGTTGGTTTCCCCAAAAGTGGGAGGGGCTGTAAAGTGACATAGAATTTTACTCTCATCTATTATTCAAAACCATTCTATTTATTCTAACGGAAATTACATGCCAGTGTTTTATCTTTTTATTTATTTGTTTTTATTTTAAATCGTATAATGTCAGACTTTTTTTCCCATCTGTGAGGAAAATAAATGGGGCTTAGAGCCTCAAAATACTGAAATCTGTATTTTTGAAAATCTTTTTTTCCTTCTAATTTGTTATTATTTTCTAAATAACACACTGTTATTTACTCAACAATAACACACAATTATCCTTGTTTTTATTTATTCGTTTAATTCTATAATCTTGGGCTTTTTAGCATGCTTTTTAGCCGTAAATAAAGTCACCGGAGACAGACGTAGGCCTATAAGGGACATTTCGAGCGATACACACCACAAACCCACTGAACAGATTACCCAAGATCCTCAGCTTGAAGCTCGTTGATTGGATGTTTTAGCCGCAATGCATGTTTGGATATGATATCCGAAAACATTTTTAAAAAATAAAATAATACTTTACTCCGAGTGTTCTTGCTTTTCTCTTTGGAATTCATCACATAACAGCATTGTAATACACGGTTTGGCTGCATTAAATATTACACATCTGCCTTATTTCTTTATTTATAGAGCCCTGATGAGAAGACTTCTGGACAAACTTGAAGACCTGCCTCCAAAACTGAATATGTGACATGGATCATAAATATAT
>NW_011352533.1:0-3143 GCF_000735185.1 Notothenia coriiceps
CCCAATGGGCCCTATCAGGGTGACACCACCCCCCCTACCCGCCAAGGTGTGGGAAAGGGACACGAGAGCCTTCGAAGTTAGAATGAATTATGGATCATCCAAAAAAGCCCTGGCCTGACCCCAGGCTCCTTTTTGCTTGCAGCTATCCGCCTTTGATCTCATCTGTAAAATTGTTGTCCCCCCTCCCTTCCAAATTCCTGTATCCTCCCCTGTAGTTACACAATAATGCTTTAGTCATAAGAAATATAACAATGATAAGAAATATAATCGGGTGAAATTGGCAAAAATTTGATTTATCAATTGAACCAAAATATTTCATTTATAAATTTGACAACTCAAGCCATTTTTGACAGACAGAATTAATTTATAAATACTTGATAGCATAATACATGTTTATGATATGTCAACAGGGTGGTCATAGTAGATAACTTATTATGCAGATTAAGAGTTGGTTGCCAAAAATGCTACAATGTCATGATTTGAATTTATTTTATTGTTTCTTTGCACCTTAGATGTAGACCATGGATGTGCCGAAGAACCCGACAAAGAAGCGCTATAAACAGTATCTAACAGATGACTCGTTACAAATACCAGAGTCGACAGCACGATACAGAAAATCACCATGGCAAAAGAAAGGTGGGTAATAATATAATTCATTCACAGACAGCCAGAAGACAGGACATTATTTTTAATCTATACCAGGCTCCAGTGAGACTTTGGGCAGGACCAGCATGCATACTGCATAACTGGGAGTTGGGTGGCTGGATAAAAATTACAATGGTTGATGAAAAAAACTGGATTTAGAATTTAAAACAAAATGGATTATTTTATTTAATAACATTTATTTTAAATCAAAGTTGTGTTACATAACAACTAAATGAGTTATTGTTATAAGTACCAAATTATGTTCTTATCAACAACTATACAATTCAGACTTATCAAATTATTTGAATCAAACCACCCTGTTGCAGTGTTGCTCGTGTCTTGTGTCGTGGGAGGAAGGGGGGTGCAAAAGGCAAGAATCACTAGTTCAAAACCTTCCTCAGATAAGGAAATGTACAAAAATCATTTGCCATTGTTCCTTTAACAACCATAATTTAATGCAAATTTGTATATTTTAGTTTGCCGCCGTGAGCAACCGATAGGGCTAGATGTTGGCCCTGAATCTGGTGACGAGTTGTCACAATCTGACAGTGCAACACATCGTGGTGCCCATGGACAGAGGCTGCATTCAGGACCCGGGGCTCATGCCAGCTCATCAGAGGGCAACTGTCACAAAATTCCGGAACATGCCGCGTGTGAGGCAGTCCCAGGATCACCCGACAAAGGTAGCAGCTCTGCAGAAGGCGCTGGGCAATGTGATATCTCGAGTGAATCAGTGAGCCCTTGTGACATATCAGGTGGATCATCTGACAGCTGTGATGCTGCATGTGCATACAGCGATACACCTGTTTCTCATACCATTGAATACAGAGAAGAGGCCAATGTTGACTCATATTTAAATGCAGTGGATCAGCAGCCAGATGTTGCTGAGAATGAACAAGGGATTGGTCCTGTTGGAGACAATAGAGTGAGTAATGTTTTCTACATGTATTAAGCATATATTTTAACAGGCCGTATAGTCAATAGGCAGTAATAATACACAACAAAAAAGACAAAATAACAAAGACAGTGGTAAAAAACCCACTTGAAACCAGGGTTGGCTCCAATACCTCCAAGTGCTTGAACGTGTACAGTGCTTGAATACAGACCTGTTAGTACTTGTTGATACTTGGTACCTGATGGTTACAAACATTATTTACATGTTATTGGACTTTTACTTGATGAAAGTACATGACAGAAAGGTATTTCTGACAGGAAGGGCAGAAAATAACAGAAACCTGTTTATGGCATATTGTGATATTTACGTGTCAGACCTGGAGGAAAATATCTTAATGGAACATTTACTGCCATTCCTATAATCAGTGGCGGCCGCCCCCCTCTTCCAACATGTTTGATTGTCATTAAAAATTAAAAATAAATAAAAAAATATATTTCCCAAAAATATATATTTTTTATTTTTATTTTTATTTTTAAAGAACAAGGTAAATATTATATAGTTGGTATCAGTAAAATGTATAATCTACAATAAAATATTGTTTAAAATTGTTTTACGATGTCTAAAGTTACTGATAAGTCACATGTTTCCTGCCTGGCGTGTATCATTACCCTCTCTCGTCCGGGCGGTAGAAAGGAGCCCTCAGCCAGAGCAGCTGCAGCCAACAAGCTGACTGTTGCTATCTGTAAACTATGCCGCCGAAACATAATTTCAGCCAATCAGCGTAGTCAGATCTGATGCTCAAAGGGCGCCCTTTCAGCGCCCTGACCTGTGTGTCAGTCTTCTTCTTATCGTGTCCACAAGGCAGTCAGTTACAGGGCTTGGTTAGATGTGGTTCAGCCACAGCTGAACATATTGCTGTCCCTTCTCATTAAACTCTGCCAAGTCCGATGTTGTGCAGGGTTGCTCCAGCAGGGGGCATATCAGGAGGTGTTGCATGGTTTGTGGTTCAATGCCGCAGTCACACACAACGTCCCCGTCATTTAGGTATCCCCATTTGGCGAGAGTGGCTTTTGCACGTCCAACACCAGATCTTATTCTGTTTAGGCATTTCCACACTGCGTAGTTGGTGTCTGCTCCAGGGGGCAGTGCCTCGCTCGCCTTACGCTCCATTGTTGTTACTGATGGGAGGTTGTCAACTCTTTCTTCTCACCGAGTGACTCTTTCACTGCTTGTGCTCAGTGTTCCGAGGGGTGGGACGCTCTTCAGGAAACTTTTTCTGGATTTAAGGTGGCTTTTGGCTGGCACATGGCCAAAGAGAGGATGTCTTTGGTCAGTAGACTGTTGTTGGCGCTCTTTCTTGCTTGCTGCATTTCGTCGTATCTCTGGTGGGGCTATGGCTGCCAGGATGTACAGACGGTCTGTAGGTGTTGATTTCAGGCAGCCTGTGATAATGCGGCAGCTAGCATTAGGGCGGGATCCTGCTTCTTGGCATGGGCAGCTCGTTCCCATACTGGGCAGGCATACTCGGCAGCTGAGTAGCAGAGGGCTAGTGCGGTTGACTTCAGTAGTCTTGTGGGTTTGCACCCCAGGTCGTGCCGGTGAC
>NW_011352534.1:0-6122 GCF_000735185.1 Notothenia coriiceps
AAAACTAAAAAGTTTTTCTGTGGTTATACTCTTCTATGTTTTCTTTTAATTCCATTAACCTGTCAGGGACAGCATTACATTACATTACATTACATTGCATTTAGCTGACGCTTTTATCCAAAGCGACTTACAATAAGTACAGCAGATGAAAATGTGCCTCCATGGCTAAATCTGATACATTTACTTGATGGAGTCAAGTGCTCATGTTGATCAATGTGCATTTTCCCTTCTTAAACAAATACATTCCAAATACTTAAAAAACAAATCACATTTGAAAGATTATGTAATCTTTTTAATATAGCAACGTGAAATTAGGAACTGAATGTAGTAGGCTAATATATTTCGTAGTGTCTCTTCCAGACACTTACCATTACACACACATATGCATTCACATTTACATCAAATGTAAATACAGCATTTTATAAACAGTAGGCATTGTGAAGATGCCTTCACTGATGATATCTTTTATAAAGCTGTAAGGATTCTTCAGACTGCAGACTGAAATGCATAAACCATCATTTTGGCCTGTAATCCACACAAACATGAAAGTCCTTGGATAAGCAGCAAACTGTATATCTTCCTCTGCCAATCAATATGGAAATGATCGCTTTGCTCAGCTTCATGTAGAAAAATCACAAGGGAAAAGGCAAATACGAAAAGATGGAATGGGTAAAAAATCCCTCATTTATGTATTCATTTTGACCATATCTCCCTGAGCTGTCCATATTTCTAGTTGATGTGGTTTTATGCAGACTAAGATCTGAAGTTGTTAAATGCAAATAAAGCTGCATAAAAGTAAGATACCGTGAGGTCATTTACAGTCTCAATCGGGAGGAGGAAGTGGATTTACGAAAAAATCTGTAGAGTTGGCATTTATAGGAAAAAAGAAACCTGAAGAAATGGTGTGAAATGTAGAGCGAGCTAATATGTCTGAGGAATTTAATGGCAGACCAGCTTAAATCGCTTTCATGTATTCCTGCCTTCACTATTAATGTATACCACTGACGATATCTAGAAATGTCATTTGTATAGTGAATTTGTTTGATTTAAATGCCCCACTTATAATATCTATGAAGTGGCAGCATCCAGTGAAACAGCTTGGCTGTAGCCGCAGGAATCACAGCTGAATCTATTTTTTTTACTTTCTAAAAATGTCCTGTTATCTTTTTCTCTCGGAGCCTGCGAGCTCATGTCTGTCAGTTTCATCCGCCCACCGAGGGTTCACATCATGTGCACAACCGGCTGTCATTTAAAAGCTCTGTTGCCCAATGTCCCAGTTGTTTTGTCATAACTCTTGACAGCTGGAGAGCAAACGTAGCCTTACACAAAACACCTGCAATGCATATCCAAACCCCTTTGGGATTTGAAATGAAGTTGGAAAAGTTGACAGTGTGACAATGAGGACAAACTTCCTGAGCAGCAGTATGCTCACCCATATATTATATATAATACATTAGACATCAGACTCACCGCGGGAGAAATAGTCTATTTGACCTTTTTTATTCGCAGTTAGTTCCCCTGCTTGTCCTCCTCCCCTGCAGCTACAGGAAGTAATTATTAAAGGCTTAATGATGTCCTGCCATTCAATAAAAGCTTCATGATCTGTAACTAAACTAAATGAACATACGGCAAAGCTTTGTAACAAGATGTCATTCATAAGCATTCAAATATTGTGAGTTTAAAAATGTATATTTGTCGAACCACCTACGGTCAAAGGGAAACCTTTACTATTACTCTTGAGGAGTGGTTCTGCCTGTGATAACATATGTCTATTCAGTGTCTCCGGGGGGGAGGGGGGATATTTAAAATCTGGTAATGTACCAGACAAGACAGATTGTTTAGGGTACAACCAAATAAATATGGTAAGAGCGGCAGCTAAACATATTTCCCTTGGAATTGCAAAGATTGCAAAGGTCTAACTTTAGTTTGAACTTTCCGCAAGATGCTGACGTACTGTCGTGAAGTTTTGCAGTCATAACTTAAACAAGTATCAGAGTAAGGTTACGTATTATGGAGAGCCCGAGTGAATTCATCTTCCCCTAACATTCACGTTACGTTTCTGGGGTTATGTTTTGAAACTTTTTTAAAGTAGGCTTAGAACTCACTCACAAGTTGAATTAAAACAAAGCTGCTGCCCCAGCATTTGGCCCCATGGGAATCCTGAGTGTGATGAGGTCCTGCATTATTTGACTTGAATGAATAATAGATAGAAGCTCTAGCTGATAACACTCCATTTTCTTTGACTTTAAATATCTTGAATGTCTGTACAATTACAAAGACAAGGCACTTGTCGGAAGGCTGGAGCAAGAAGGCACTGAAGCGTATGATCTTCTTCTTCATCTTTTCTATTCCCTCTGCTTGCTCTGTCTCTTGCATTCAGACTTTATAACTCAGCTCACTCATGTTTTCTCACTTCGGCTCTAAGCATACAAACACATCAGGTAGTCCTCATCCTGAAGATGTTCCTAAAAATGAAATGTAGGGTATGTCTTATGTGTCTAAGTATGCAAGCAAAGCAGTCAAACGAGCGTTGTTAGAAATACATATCCTTATCATACACTAGGACTAAGTGATTCTACGCCGTTATACTGTCTGCCAAAGATTACCAACAGATGTGGATGTCAATATTTAGCCTGGGACATGCAGCTTTACCCTTAGTTTGTATGTGTTAGTAGCATCATTTTTGATATTTGGCCTTTTCACAGGTTTCTTAGTCACCTCAAAAGATTAAAAAGCAATCCCTAGCTAAATTAGTTAGCTATAGCTGATTTAAATCTTGTAGGCACAGTTCATAAAAGCTGGTCAAATTGATTGTCATTGGCTAGAAACAAGAAGTTGAGGGGGTCCGGGACTAGCACAAGGACAATTGTACAAATGTATACTTTGGAAAAGGTTACAAATATAAAATGGTTGGCACCTTCTCTAGTTAATTGGACAGAAAGTGGACAAAAGAATACCTGCTTGGTCCTTAAATGCAGCAGTCATCATATTTGAAGGTCAGTTTGCTAGAAGCACTTTCATCCCTCTCCATCTCTGGGAAAAAAACACTGTGCTCAAGTAGATACTGCCGCAGCACCATCTGCCCTGTTCATTAAAGCCGCTGTTTGTTTCAGGCTGATGAAGGTATCAAGGGGGAGAAAAACAAGTTTGAAAATGAGAGGGAAATTGGATGGGCTGGCTATGTTGATGAAGGTGTTTCAATTACAGGGAAATCAATATTTTGGCTGGGTATGATTCCAACTGAAAGTGGTTGATGAAGAATCAGGAAAACTCTAACAGAGGAGACATAAATGGAAAGGGAGACTGACGCAGAGAAATATCAAAGTTTTAGGGTTGCAGGAGAGATGCTTCTTTTGTATGGTTACGATTTTGAAAATGGTGATGGATCAGATATACAGACTACCAGACACTAGAGAGAAACAGCTGAAAAAAAGAACCCTGAAGAACCTTGTTGTTAGATGTGGATAGTCTCCTTTGTGTTCCTAATGGACGCAGGTGAAACTCAAGGTCTTCTATTTTTTTAAGGACACACTCAACCCTCCAAATGGAAACAATACATATGGGTTGCTGAGAACATGCGATGCTGTTTCAGTGAAAAGCTTCCAAACTTTAATATAAGAGCAGCATTGGTGCATTCATGCTCTTATCTTCCTTCTCATATATCACTCTGAGGTATAGCAGATAGATTTACTTGATAAAGCAACACACACATGCCTTTAGAAAGACCCGATTGGGGTGATGCCAATGTGTAAGATCCATAATAATGTACATACAGGAACAAATAGAAGTTGATTATGCTGATCTTATCCTTACTCAACTCATTCTTAAATACCTTTTAAGGACAGCGTACATGCTCAGAGTTCTCTGCTTTTGGCACAGTCCACATTTTAGTTGAGAAAATACTGTGTCATTTTATCAATAACCCAGGCATTGTTGGATGGATTTGAGATTTCCTTTTCGATAGATTTAAGCCTGTAAGTGTTAACAGTTGTGTTCATGATTTGAACCATTATTCCACCAGGTAGCCCCTACTCATACTGTACATCGGTGACGAAGATCCTACCTGAAGGACACATCGTAATGTTTGCAGATGATTCTGTCATTTTGAGCCTATTTCAGGGGAGTGATTCTGGTCATGGTCCAGTGGATGGTTTTATTCAGAGATGTGATGGTGTTGTTTCAATTTAGAAGTTCACCGTTAAGGGACCGCTCAATAAATAAAAGATTAGGGAAACAACTATCTGGGTAACTTCATTGATCATCAAAAACTTTCAATGACAACACTACAGCAATCAATAAAAAGCAACTACTGCATCTTCCTAGGAGGCGAAATTGCTTTGGGGTGTGTGTGAAATTCACAACACTCTTCTATAATTTAGTTTAGCTTAGTCATAATAACCTAAATAAACTGCATTATATCAAACTGCATTTGCACAGTATTTATGGCCAGCATTTTGTAGGCAATAGCTTTCCAATGTTTTTACTGCATTCTTTAAGTGCATCTCCATATAGAAGTCAGTCCACATTTATGGTGCAATGAATCAATTTAGCACACTGTTTTCTATTCATTTTTAAATGTCCAAGACTGACAGAGTGTACGTACCTATGGGAGACATTTTCATTTGGCCTGATTAGCTTTGAGTTGTGGTTAACTCCTTGTGTACAAAGAACAAGTAATTTGAGTCTGTATGCAGGCAGGCACCTCTTGCTTTATTTTCCTGGTTAAAGAAGTCAACAAAAAGTACACAGACCACAACACAAATGAAATAAAACACAGAACTTGTATATCCTGAGGATAAAAATCCATAATTTATGGGTTGTTTGTGCTTTCTGTGGAAGAGAACATGCATCTGAGAGACATGCTGAGCTTTTGGTGCACAGAAAACAGAATACAAGAGAGCCAAAGGTGACTTCTCGAAAACACATTCATGCAAGCAAACAGCAAGTCTTCAGAAAAACCTGGGGTCTGCAATTTCACATCTTTGCATTAGGGATAGAGAGGCACATAAAGATCTGCTTGGGGGCCAGAATTGACACATCAGAGAGGCAACAGAAGTCTGAACAATGGGCACTGCAGACAGTAAACTGGGATGTTGGGACCAATATGTTGTCCCACAACTGGGATTTTGTCCTAGGCAAGAACAGAAATGACTTCAGGGGAGACCACCTGGTAGCGCTTGTGATATTTCTGAAGAAGGTAGCAAAAATACACCCAAAGATGTCAGGTTGGATAAACAAATAGAGTTAATCTAATGTAAAGGACGTAGAAAATAGTGCAGACATTTTACGGCTTAATCTTACTTTCTCTTCCAGTTACACCATGAGTCTAAGGGAATACTGATGCCACATAATTAATTCATGCACACATAGAGCAGACTCTATTAGTGTCAACACAGATGCATCTTTGCATGGAACATGTTTGATTTGGCTGCCCAATAAACAAAACAGGCTGACAGTGTTTTTATAGTAAAGTCAAGCTGGAAGACTTTTCAGTTCTTAAAATAAATGAATGAATGTGTTCCAATGACACACTGAGTAGTAATCACTGATATTCAGAGCATTCCAGGTCATTATTACAGTTCATTATTCCAGGTCATTATTACAGTTAGTTGGAATGCTGTTAACAGCATTCCAACTAACTGTTATTCTACGGACGAAAAGTTTATTATTCCGCCGGTATTTTGGCCCTCTTCTCCTCCCGCATTGAACATCGCAGAAACTCCGTTCAAACATCAAAACGTTCAGCTTGGTCGGGAATCGATGACTATTACTTTTCTCATTCATAACTTTCATAATTCCAGAGATACATCCAATAATACATCACATTTTTAACATTGAAGTCAATGGAGAAAATGTTCAGACTTCAACAAATCTTCATGCAATTCAACTGCTAACTGTTTATTCATACTTTCACTCAGACACCTCATTCCAACTTTAAAATGTTACAGATCTTTCTGAAATTATTAGTGTAAAACAACTTTTAAATCTGATTCTTACTTTTAGAGATATTAAACATTGTTCAGACCTTGTTTTAGAGGTTTTCTTCACATATACTAGAGTGTGTGATGTCACAGCTAGAGTGGAGGACAGCTTGACATTCGCATTCATATTTCTTTTTAAAA
>NW_011352535.1:0-1286 GCF_000735185.1 Notothenia coriiceps
ACACACACACACACACACACACACACACACACACACACACACACACACACACACACACACACACACACACACACACACACACACACACACACACACACACAACTGGTTTAGCAATTGCTTTCATAGTGACAGCTATATCAAAGGGCCAATATCATGCGTGGTTAAAATGAGGGACCCTCAAACGTGCCACCTCGAAGATCATGGTGATTGTACGGCTTATAAACAAATATCTTGATTTTGTTTGAGGAAAAGTCTACTGCTCCACGTCCCTCAACAAGAAAAAGGAAGCCCACTGGATCTACTGAACAGCTGGTTTTGAAATGAAGTTACACTTCACTGGTCTGCACGAGCAACATATTGTGATTACTATCTCATTTTCCATTTAACAGCTTAGGTGGTATAAGTTGAAGTAAGGTATATCCATTTTTTAATAGCCCAATCAGAGGTTTCCCTGTGTCAGAATGTCTCTGCTCTGCTGCAAAGTGTTACAGCTACATTAACCTTTCCCATGTAAATCTATCTTCATCCTTGCTTTTCCCTTTAGGATAACAGGCAGGAAGCAGCTTAGCGCAGCATCGGCCGACTGTACCTGATGCCAAGGTTCATTGTCTCTGCGGTCCCAATCATCCCGATGGCCAGGAGCATGTTGTTGCAGATCTTAGCGGCCTACAGAAGATTAAATTAAAACAGAACAGGCACTTTTATTTTGTGTATAATGAGGTTTCCAAGACAACATGTAATAAAGGATGTGAATACATTTAAAAAGGTACATCATACTCAGATACTATAGACTTGTGAATGTGCCAATCAAGCGGCTGCCTACAAAGATATTTCACTCACACATCTAGCATGACAATTCCTGGATTAGTTATTTTTAAAAATAATTTTCAAAAGTTAAAGGGCACCGAGCATTCGCAGCAGCTGGCCCTAGGCTCTGGAACACTCTGCCCCTCCATGTGAGGCCGGCTCAGACCCTGGTTTTTAAATCAACACTTAAAACTCACTTCTTCTCTCTGGCCTTCTAGTCTGAGCGGAGCACGACTCCTGACATTTTCCTGTGTGTGATTTTTAATTTTTTTTATTTGTGCCGTTGTATTTGTTGTAAAGTGTTTTTATTGTAAAGTATTTTTATTGTATGTACAACACTTTGGCTCGACCAAAAATCATTTTAAAAATGTGCTATATAAATAAAACTTGATTTGATTTGAAAGTGTGATATTCAAACTGCTTAAGATTCCTTTTTTATTATGTTAAAGGAAAGATGGTAGAATAATGGACTGTCATTT
>NW_011352536.1:0-7145 GCF_000735185.1 Notothenia coriiceps
TTGTTGCTTCTGCCCTCCTCGACTACGGTCTGGGAGCCGACAGGAAAGTTCAACACACAGATGGCCAGTCCGCCCCTTTGTAGCATATTATTTCGATGAGCAGATCGCCACTGGGCTTTCAACTAAAGACACAGCCACGCAAAAACTGCGGCATTTGTACAGCTCCTTATGGGTAGGCCTACTGCAATTTGTGAGGTGCTTTCCTCCGTGGTGAAACGATCAGCACTGCACCACGGAGGAAAGCGGCAGAAAGTCACCTGGAGTTAAAGAGAGCGGGCTGCGTTGCGTGCATGGCTTCCTTCTGCAGGAAGACGCGCTCTGGCGGCGGTCTCGTTCAGGATCCGAAAATACAATTTAAATATTATTGCACACTTATTCCACTTATTCCTAGTGTGCCACTGGTTACGGTGCTGCGTGCCAATGCTGGCACGCGTGCCAGGGGTTGCCGACCCCTGGTATAGCCTATATCTGCGGCATTTTGTGTGAATGTGCCCTTTAAATCGAATCCAGTGTAACACTTTCAACAACACACTCTCCATCTGAAATATCATCTCTGCTTCCATTCGATCCTCTGCCAAACTTCCATCTTCTCTCTTTTTCTCTCTGCTATCATTCCTTATCTCCTATCTGTCCACCAGTCTGTTGGTGATGGAGGCATCAGATGTGCACTTTCTTTATTCCTTACAGTCTTACCTTAAGCATTTCATGCAAATCATAACATGTACGTTAGGCTAATGTAAAAATGTAGCATGATCTGTGTGATGAGGAGAACTCCCTGCTTCATGATTCCAGTGCTTCATGCTAAAATCAACACACACCATGTTGAGTAAAGAGTTGTAGGCACTAACAGCAATACTGTCTGTTAAAGTGTATGTGTGTGTATTTTAATAAAATAAGTCATATTAAAACCCATTTTTGAACTAGGATGAATAATTTTCCAACCATCCATAACTAGATCTTTAGATTGGGCAAGTAAATAATACATAAATAAAACAAATTGATTATTGTGGGATTTTCTGGACTGAAGTATGTCCTGAAATAAACCTTGAAAACCACATGTTTATGGTAAGTAACTATTATTTGTTGACATTTTTTGAAATTATTAATGTATATAAAACAACATAAAGCATTTTAGGACTGTCATGTTATATGTTTAATTTATATAATATTAGTAATACATTTAAATTATATTACTCAACATAGTGTGTGATAAAACTGTACATGAAGCACAAGATTAATGATGAAATTCAAGTCTATGTTTTCATCTCTTAAAAGTTAACAACAAAGCAAATCTCCTTTGAAAATAGTGTACTTTGTGGGTAAGGGACCTAAACATTTCACAAGCTAAAGGGCTCCTAATGAACCCATAATTCATTGAATTGAGTGCTGAACACATCAGCTGATGTATAGTGGAACAACTGCAAAATCTTCCATAGATGGCCTCCAAATTGCCTTTCTCTTCAAAAGAAGAAGTAGACTTAATACATACGGACATATTGACCCTCTGGCAGCAAAGAAAAACTCAGCATGGCCAGACAACTAAATAGAGAAACTGTCAAACTGTTGGTTGGACAGGCAACCACTCAGCATCTGTAAAAGCTTCAGTCCAGGGAGATGAGGATGATAGACAGCAAACTATTTTTGTATAAGGACACATAAAACGATCTGTAGAATCAGCAGTTAGATAGACAGGTTTGAACAGTTGGATAAGAAGACAAGCTGAAACATTGGGAAAAAACGTGTAATGTCAACGAGTCAAAAACAATTCTTCATTCAGACCATGAACTAATCCAATGTGTTTGTCCTTCTTCTGGGTTTTGCTCTGTTGTCATCATCGGCCTCACCTCACCATGCTTCAGAAGACATGCTTATTCCTACTCTTATTACCTGTAAGTAGAGATTTCACATCAGGAATAATTCCTTTTTCACCCATAATGTGTTCCTTATGACAAGCTTTGGATTTTTGTTATGATTCTGTCTTGTTTTCTTGCATCCTGTTAGAATTTAACCCCATGAATTTGAGGATATACATTGTTTCCCTCAAAATAATCAGAAACCTTCTTGACAATATGCTAAAAAAAAGAACTTCCTCTGGCCAAAATGGAACCCATATTCCACCTGTTTATTTAGCCAGTCAACAACACATGTACACTGCATTGTGAAAGGTCTGCAGGACAAACTTGCCTGGTAGAAAAACACGACACCCTGCAGGCACACAACTTCATTGGGCAGGTGGCTATAAATAATAACTCTTAAAGAATATATTATTATATGTACTTGTATTTAAAATCAGTTTCATAGTCTTTAGTAGATTCAGCCTTACAATAAGGCAATAAAGCTATTATCAGCTGTGAAAGATGGACTCAAACTCAACTCTACTCGAGTTCAAACCTCAAAAAAAAAAAAAAGTACTTCCTTAAATAAAATTGAATTTTTCAAACTTTATTTTCAATCGAAGACTAGAAACAGATCACTGTATGTAAAAAGTTAGACAGATACTGTATGTAGTACCAAAACATTTTTGGGAAAAAAACAAAGAACTTCTGTATGTATCACTTGAAGGGTCTGGCTAACTGAAGGCTAATGGGCTTTCTGTATTATCGCTTTCAGAGTTTGTATCCTCATGGTTGAATGTTGAATGCACTTACTGTAAGTCGCTTTAATGTAATGGAGAGATGCACTCCACAGCTCCTTATATGTCCAGATTATTGATAATAATTATTGATAATGCCTTTACTTTAAAGGGCTTTGCTAATAAAATTTAGAAACCATATAACAAGCTACTGGTTAGCTTTGAACACTTTCCTCACCATCCGGCTGTGCTTTAACACAATTATACACACCCAATATTAGTGGCAGAAGACTTCTATTGGAGGAGTTGCTGAGTCATTTCCTTAAGTTTAGTTACCTAAATGCTAACTTAAGTGTGTTCAGCTTTCTGCATTTTTGTTAACATTTTTCAGACATCATTGTTGGTCTGGTAGTTATCAGGACACTTGTGTTTAACGACAGCATTAGTTTGGTGCTGAGAGGGTGACTTCAGTCAGACTTAATCTGCATTGTTTACACGTCCCTTCTCTTAGTGGCTCACCCTAAAAGGTCAATGTAATTCACTGTTATCTTCTCTAGCCATTTCCTGCTTATTAACCAATTATAATGAGGCACTGTTATAGCTGTCCGTTCATACATGCACAGACACACAAGCACACGCACACGGACACGCATGCACTCTGTTGCCCTGAGCTCACCTACAAATCCCTGCAGAGAATTTCTGAAAATCCCTGCTTCTCCAGCTGTCTTCAAAGCATCTGAAAATGTCCTCAAAATGTGCAGCAGAGTCCTAACCGAGCGGAACATTCATCATATTCCACTTCTTCTTAAAACAGCCACCCTGAGGCTGGCTCACCCAACCAGAAATGACTTCTTTACACTGAGAAACTGACACAATTAGGAAGGTGCCAGCCATGTATGTGGGTTTGCAGATTTTTCACACTCGTTGTGAAATGTGTTTAGGCTAAAAAAAATAGAATACACATTGCCATATTGACAATGCCAAAATATATACAAACACTTCAAGCAAAGTTGTGTGCAAACACACAGCTCACAGTTATAGATGATATAACTTGTTTTACTTTCTTTTGGGGAAACATGTTTTTTGTCCCACTCTTGCTTTGTAGATCCCAAGGACCCTCATCAAAAATGTTTATTTTTGGGACTGAATACTGGTCTTTGTATCAATATCAGATTTGTTTTAATCTATTTATGTTGCGCTTAAATATCAATATTCATACCAGCCTCAAACATTGACTTTTGTTTGGTTTGTGGTTCCTCAATTAATGAACACAATCATATCAAAGACAAGGTTACGAAGTGCGTTACAGCATAAACAAAACACTCACATATTTAAAGACAGGGAGACAACAACGTATTTGTGTATAATAACAAAAAGATTGACAAGGCCGGAAAGAGAAATGAGCAGTGTTCTTGTTTTTTTTTTAAAACACCTGATGTAAAAATAACAAAGCACGAAAAGGGCCGATGAAAAAGAAAGAGCTTGAACCAGAGTTGCGTTGGTGTGAATGAGGTATAAGACCTCAAATTACCCACAATCCACTCGACCCAATGTAAAAAGTAAAAAAATAAATGTTGAACCTCTGCACTGGCACGTGAAAAGGGACACATCCTCTTTCCAGTCAATATACTGCACCCTCAGAGGTTTAGTCTATGACAAGAGAATTGATGGGATTAGTAAATGATGTCAGCCCAAGGAATGGACTCAGGTTGGATCCACATCGTAGACTCTTAAAAGGCCAATGGTCTAAACTGTGTCTGTGTGTCTTTGATAGTGTGTGGGTGTGTTTGTGCTTGACTTGAAATGTCAGTCTAAACATTTAGGAATAACCTGTACATACACATGTGCACACACACCTCAGAGTCCTGAGTGTTTCCACGCTGAGAGGTGCTACACTTGTGCTTGTTCACAGATAATTTGGCTAACACACACACACACACACACACAAACACAGACACACACACACACAAACACACACACACACACACACACACACACACACACACACACACACACACACACACACACACACACACACACACACACACAGCAATAGCCCAAGGATGTTTGCTGTTAGATGAGAGAGGGATTTAAAGTTTTACAAGACTCCTGATGTGTTGGTGTGTGTGTGTTGGGGTGTGGGGCTGTATCTACTCTCTCTCATCCCTCTCTATTCCTGCATCTCCCTCCCTTGCTGGGTCTGCCTGTAAATCCTGTGATATATAGATGAAAGTGTGTTTGGGCTGGTCCTGCAGCCTCCTCCGGAGCGCTGCTGTCCTCCTGAAGTGACGGCCTGTCTGTCTGAGCCGGCTGGGGATGGCTCGGGGAGGTTTGAGCTATCAGTCTGCCAACCCACTGGCTGAGGCCATCCTCGCCATGATACGCCGGTTCTGTCAATCCCTCCACAAGTGAAACAAATGCTGTTTCCTTGTTTGATTTCACGCCTTAAGGTGGCCCCTGATAACTCGCGAGACTTCTGCTCAAATGCAATGCCCTCTGCATGCATCACTTTCCAGGAACATAACAAAACATGTTGCATGGTCCATTATTTTAGCTATACAGATACAATTTGTAGCTACATACTGTATGTAGACAACACCATTTTAACACAAAATAAATCCCCTAAATTAAAGCATTTCATAACTTAACATGCAACACACATGTACATATAATGCCAGAAGCCTATTCTTCAAATGTAAAAGATTGCTTGAATATTTGAACTGTTTAATTTCTTGGTAAAACTACAGAAGCACAATTTTACTTTTTGGGGTTTTCAATTACCTTTTGCTATTGTCCCACCCATTGCCTGAAACGCCTCCATTGTACTCTTTGTTTACTTCTGTAACATAGTGACATCACTATGTAACACTAACGCTTCTATTGGCGCTACAACACATTAGGCGCTTTTACCCGTACTTTTCCCGTTTAGTTCCTTTAGTGCCTGGAATTTTGCGTTCACATCAAAAAGAGAACTTAGTTCAGAGAACTTTTACCCCCATTTTTAGTGCCTGCTAGAGAGGTGGTACTATCATGGGGAGAAAAAGTACCAATTTCGATTGGCTGGGCGAATTGAAACCACGCCCTGTAAAACTCTCCGCATTATTAGCATTAGCCCCGCCCACCAACAGAGAAAGAATAACTTCTCACAAAAAGAAAAATGGGAGCGGTGGAGTGATGAGGAGCAGGGTTTCCGTTAGCCGGTAATTTCCGTTTTTTAGCTGGTAGAATTTAATAAAAACCGGTAAATTCAAAACCTGCCGGTCAAAATGTCCGATGCTCCGATCGATTGGCTGCCGATCATTATCGGCCCATAGTCACTCTTAATAGTTTGATCTGTGCTCTCTATAAAGGCCGATCAGGAGAGCTGGATCTGATCGATATGGACATAAACGCGAGTGAAGTGTAACCGGAGAGAGAGAGAGATCAGAACAGCTGCTGCATAATCTCCTGCAGTGGAGTGCACCAGCTGGGCGTAAAAAAGTAGGTCTTATCTCTAACGTCGGGCTTAGCTACGTCCGACTTAGTGATTCGAATTTACACCGTGTGCACCAACCCTGACTAGTCTAGGTCGTAGCTGCGCCTGGTCTTAAGATGCGCCTCCACGTGAATACACGCGAAACAGTCATTGTTGCCAAGCAACACACGTCTACATAATTTAACACTTGAACTCCTCCATTCAGAGCAAACTAAGATTTGGATAACGAAGTCATGGATAACAGAAACCAAAAGAAGAGAAAAATGACGCCCACACCCCGAAAAAGAAAGAGGGATTTTACAGAGCTACAGCGTGAACTAGTGGAGAAAGAGATTGTTCGTGTGGAGGTGGAGACCGCAAAACATGACAAAATTGAGCGACAAAATTGAGCTGGAGAAGGACAAATTAAGACTCAAAATTATAATTCTTAAGAATCAGCAAAGAATCACTGAAGAAGACAATTTGTCATTCACCATTCTCTAATCATATTTGTTATCTAATGTTCTTGTGTGTGTTTTTGGAATAAAATAGGCTATAAAACGGCCTAATGAAAATATATGTGGTCACAATGGGAGCTTATTGAAATGCAATTGCAAAAAAACAGCGTTCATATTACAAATATACAGGCCTATATGTTGTTTATTATGTGATTGTGGTTAACTCGTCCACTGATATCTTCACGGAGGCCAGGAGGATTTTGCTGCTTCTTCTTGTTTTAAGTAAA
Organism: Notothenia coriiceps; assembly: GCF_000735185.1. NCBI lineage: Eukaryota > Metazoa > Chordata > Actinopteri > Perciformes > Nototheniidae > Notothenia > Notothenia coriiceps. Next base: position 6,772 of record NW_011352536.1, read on the forward strand.
TATAATTCCTAAGGCGGCGCTGGAGAGCCAAGGAAACGTGTCCGACATGCAGTTGTGCGACATGCAGTTGTGCGATGAACATTAATCATGTCTCCCACAGTATTAAAGTAAAATCTGAGCGCAATCAGCACCTGCAAGGTTGGGGAGAGCGCAACGTTTCTGTCTGATCCGTTCTGTTCTTGAGGGGAGATCTCCTCGATTAAATCAAAAAGGGCTTGTCTGCCGAAACGAAACCTCTCTATCAGCTCACTGAATAGATGTCCAGTGGGTTTGTTCGATCACGGACGACTCTCTCGTCTTAATGCCCTTTCGTTGTTACAACATGTAAACAAGACGCACTGCCATAGTTATTTTCCTTCTTGCCTGTTTACGTT
>NW_011352537.1:0-2228 GCF_000735185.1 Notothenia coriiceps
TGAGCCAACAGCACCTCCTCCTCTAGTGAGTCATCAGCTCCTCCTCCAGTGAGCCAACAGCACATCCTCCTCTAGTGAGTCATCAGCACCTCCTCCTCTAGTGAGTCATCACGCACCTCCTCTAGTGAGCCAACAGCAGCTCCTCTAGTGAGTCATCAGCACCTCCTCTAGTGAGCCCAACAGCCTACCTCCTCTAGTGAGCCAACAGCACCTGCTCAGCTCCTCCTCTAGTGAGTCATCAGCTCCTCCTCCTCTAGTGAGTCATCAGCTCCTCCTCCAGTAACCCAACAGCACCTCCTCCTCTATTGAGTCATCAGCACCTCCTCCTCTAGTGAGCCATCAGCTCCTCCTCCAGTGAGCCAGCAGCACCTCCTTCAGTGAGCCAGCAGCACCTCCTCCAGTGAGCCAGCAGCACCTCCTCCAGTAACCCAACAGCGCCCCCCAGAGGCCAGGTGACGTCACAGCAGTTCTACACACGATTCACTTTATTCTTAAAAACGGACTTTTAAATGATGACTTTAATTTACAGTTTTTAGAAATATATAAATAATATTTAATAATAGAATAATAGAAATAAAGGACAATTTTTACCAGTTATAATCTAAAAAATAACCATTTTTTAAGAATTCCAAATAAAATATCTACTTTTATTCATATTGATCTATTTCTGTGTCAAACCGTGTTTAGTTAGTGACGTCAGAAGATATTTTTTAATTGAATATAAAATCTATAATAAGACATATTTAATGTTTACTGTTATTTCTCCATTGATCCACTTTGGTGCAGAGTGACGTCCTGGCTGGCAGCGTGATGACGTCATGATGTCGTGTTACCGTAGAAATGGAGGAACTGATGCTATTTAGCCAGAAAACTCTGATTTTTGGAGCTTTGTAACTTTTTTAATGAGTCAGTGTGAGGGTTTTTAGACTAACGTTGTATTGCATTTAATGTGTTATTAATTAATGCTTAGATCCTGCTCAGGTTAGTATTTAATATTCATTTGTTTATTTTCTTTTGTATCCCTATTTCTATGTTGTATTTGTTATTTATTTACCCTTTTATTTATATTTAAAATGAGGCCAAAACCATTTTTGTTGAGGTGCAGTTTGCTGTTGTAACCGCCAGAGGGAGCTGTTTACCTTCTCTAATATTCATTTTTAATGGTTCTATTGATTGAACTTATTTTTTTACCATCAGGTCACAGCATGAAGATTTAAGAACATATTTATTTACTTCAGAAAATACTGTTATAATAATAATAATAATAATAATAATAATATTTGTTCTGTGATGTTTAAAATGTAATTAAGCAGCTTCCTCTCCTGTTGGACTCAGACTCCCATGATGCATCTCTTCGCTTCAACACCAGGACCAGCCCACCCCCCCTCTTCATCTGTACCAACACACACGTTACACACACTGTACACAGACTTTACACACACTGTACACACACTTTACAGTGGGGGTGAAGCAGTCCCCAGGATAGCCATAGCACCCCCTAAGCACCCCCAAGAAGTGTCTTTTTTTTATGTGTGAAATTCAGTTTACAAATATTACAAAATAGATAATAATATTAGTTCTGGTGCAAAGTGAGGATTTGATATTAAATATGAATTTAGTTTATCTGACGCATTGATCCAGATAGTGTCTGGTTATAATGTATTTATATTTATGTAATTGTTATTAATAGAGTGCTCACAGCAGGGGGGCGTCTGATCCTCAGATGTCTCTCAGCGGGAACGTCATTTATTCAAATCCCCTGCAGCCAGAATACATCAATATACATCAAAAAAAATCAAAATACATACAAGATAAATCAAAACACATCAAAATACATCAAAATAGATCAAAACACATCAAAACACATCAAAATACATCAAAACACATCAAAATACATAAAAAATACATCAGAAAATAACAATACTAATGATTATTGATTTAACATCCTACTCATCAGAGTTCAGTGTCAGTCGATTAAAATATTTAATCGCGATTAATCCCAAATTAATCGCACATTTTTTATCCGTTCTAAATTTTCCTTAGAGGAATATTTTTCAAGTTTTTAATACTCTTATCAACATATGAGTGGACAAATATGCTTTATGCAAATGTTTGTTTATTATAATTTGAACAATGACAAATATTCTCATGAATATTAAACACAACAACCTCTGAACATTAAAAATATCCGCCTCAATTCAACCTGGAACCTCTCTCATACAATAATA
>NW_011352538.1:0-19987 GCF_000735185.1 Notothenia coriiceps
CACCTTTACAGAAATGTTCATTAATGTGCACTGTCCCTGTTAAATAAAAGAATGAATAAATAAAACGCTGAAGCTGCTTTTAGTTTTCAGCTCCCCACAAAGGGAATGAACTTCCAGAAACCCTGATGTCTTCACCAACGCTGAGTTCTTTTAAGTCGAGGCTAAAAACATAACTTTTTTTCAGCTGCTTACCCAGAAGCCTTTTCACTTGTTTTAGCACCTGCTGTATTTACAATGTTGTTTTTAAATCATCTCTTTGATGCGTGGTTTTTATGAGTCTGCTCCAGTTCCTCTCGGTTGTCTTCCTGTTAAGTGTTAATGATGACGTAAGAAACTTTGAATTGCCTCTGCGTCTGAAAGTGCTCCATAAATCACATCACATGTTACTTGTTCTACACTTTTATCCAAAGAGACTAACATACTCAATACTGTGGACAATCCCCACAGGAGCACTTTGGGGTGAAGTGTCTCAGGGACACAACGACATGCTGACTGCAGTGGGGTTTGAACCTGAGACCCCCTGATCCCAACACCAACGAACTATCCACTGCACCACACGCCTCCATAAATAAACGTACTTTACCTCAAACTGCTGTTGAAGATTAATGTCATATAAATAATAAAGATGCAATAAATCAAATTACACAGAGGTGCTAATGTGGCTTTTTTATTCTATGTTGTTTTTTATTATATTTTTATAATTTCTTTATTTGTATTCTTTTTTCATTCCTTTTTTTTTGTATTGACTTCTGTTTTAAGTGTTTCTATCAATCCCAAAGTGATCCTTCACTTGTTATTTATTAAACATGTTGGATCCCACGGCTCACGTTGACCCCTGACCCCCCTAGCTCCATCCATTGCAAGTGATGCCAAAACTAAGTTGAAATATATTTTGTAATACTTTGTATCTCAAAATAACTTCTCCCTAGCTCAAAGTCATAATCGAACTTGATTCAATCATGACTATTGCAAAATAATGATTTCCTATTGGCCGAGGATCTCAAAGGAAGTTCCTCATTATTTGTCTTATGTTGAGGTGGACACAGGTGTGTGTTGTGTGTTACCTGGGGCTGGGCGTGGCCATGCCATTGGACCAATCAAAGAGCAGCTTCTCAGCACTGGTATCATTTATTATATTTATTATGTTTTTTTTTATTCTATTTTTATTATTTATTTTTCATTCCTTTTTTAAATTGTATTCTAATTCCCATTGTTATTTAATTTGAGTAAAAGATAACTTAATTAAACATTTTTGATCCCATTTGAGGTGGATGTAAACAGGTGTGTTGTGTGTTACCTGGGGCTGGGCGGGGCCATGGCGTTGGACCAATCAGAGAGCAGCTGCTCAGCGCTGGTATAATTTATTCTATTTTTTCTTATTTTTTATTTTATTCTACTTTTATTTATTTTTATTTATTTTCTGTATTCTTAATTTTTATTGTAATTTTTATTCTTATTTAATTCCTTTATTTACATTTTTTGTTGTATTGATTTCTGTTGGTTTAAGCGTTTCTATCAATCCCAAGATGTTGTGGTGGATGCATCACAGGTGGATGTTGAGGTGGATGTTGTGGTGGATGTATCCAGGTGTGTTGTGTGTTACCTGGGGCTGGGCGTGGCCATGGCGCTGGACCAATCAGAGAGCAGCTGCTCAGTGCTGGTGAGCGGCGTGGGGATGAGTGACAGCGGCAGCAGGTCGTGGTTCCAGTCGAGCTGCGGCAGCGAGTCCACGATGCACGGCAGAGCGAACTCTGACTCGCGGCTGTAGTCGTTGAAGGAGACCTCGGGCGCGTCGGACCAGAGGTGCACGATCCCCCCCGAGTCCCCGAACGCCAGCGCCTGCTTACTGGACGACACGTCGAAGCTCATCAGCACCTGGCCGCCCGCGTTCACGTGGAAGATGTCCGCCATGTTGGCCAGGCCGGTGGGCTCGCAGAACTGACACTGACCTGCAGACAGGAAGTGGAGGGGGGGTTACAGGCTACTTAATAAGATAGGATGTACTGTATTTATTTATATTTTTTGTTTTATATTTTCTTATTAATTTATATTTTTTGATTTCATTCATTAATATTTTTCTATATATTTTATTGTATTTTTGTGAACTTTCCGATTATTTAATTATTATTTATTTTATTACTTTAATTTCTATTTATTTAGTTGTAGTTCTTGCCAAAACTACTCTGTGTTTTTGTGCATTTCACAAACGAAGCTTCTTGAGTTACCTGTCTGTGAGATGATGGCGAGGCGGGAGGTGTACGTGGGGATGAAGCGGAGGAACAGGGGGTCGACGTGCACCTGCAGCGGGGTCACGGCCCTCATCATGCGCAGGTCGAACACCATGAGGAAGCGGTCGCAGGCCAGGCCGTTCATCCCTCGGCTGGAGAACCCGCACGCTGCCAGGAGGTTCCCGTGCACGTCGAAGTCCGACAGGCTGCCGGAGAACGCGTCGAACTCGTGCTCCGTCTTGAAGCTGCGCAGGTCCCGCAGAGTGATCTGATTTGGGGAGTTCAGAGTCAGGCTATTATGCACGTTAGCTTTTCAAAGAATTAGATTATTGTGGAATATTATAGGAGCGTCTTTGATTGCTTACAAATACATGAAAAGGCTTTTTAATGTCGTAGTTTGTCGATATTTGAGATGCTTTTTTTTTTAAACGGGTATACAGTGCAGTACTGCACATATATAACAGATGTCATGAGTTTTTAAATGTGGAGAGCAGCTAGTAACTTTTAGTGCGCAATGTTTTCCTCCAAAATGCAGTGGATTAGAAGCAGCACAAAATGAAAATATTCAATTAAAGTCAAAGTAAGACAAAAAAGTGCTTCAATACGTGTGGCGCTGACCTTTCCAGAGGTGTGACCACAGAAGAAGAATCGACCAGTTTGGCGCATTATGGCGACTCCAGGAACTTCCACGTTGAACTGTCAATCAGAGACGCAGAGGACAAGATGAGTCCACTTAGAAATAACATATATATTTGTATAAATGTGTAATAAATAATACAAATAAAAAATGTGCATAAAGATTAAAAAAATAAGTAGAAATGTGCAATAAATTGTAAAGAAGTTTGAGTACAATGTGCACATTATATTATAAAATGTAGGTTGTTTTCTTGCAAACTGTGTGTATAATATATTTATTAATAAAGTGTCACCTTCTGGGTTTCCTGCATGGCGTTAAGGTCGAACTCCACGGCGTAGTTCTGCAATCCTCCCATCAGCACCGTGTTGTTATCAGTCATCAGGAGACTGTGCATATCAGCACCCTCATCCATCCTACGCACACACACACACACACACACACACACACACACACACACACACACACACACACACACACACACACACACACACACACACACACACACACACACACACACACACACACACACACACACACACACACACACACACACACACACACACACACACACACACACACACAAATAACATAAAAAAAATAACGTCAGAAAAATAACGTCAAAAAATACTAAAATCAGTTAAAAAGAAAAGTTCAACAATTATTAAAAAGTACAAAAAAAGCAACACCCACACACATCAATAATTATAAACTTCTATAACTCGAACAAACAAAAAAAATAAACGTTAAAAATAATAACGTCAAAAAAATAACATCGAAAAAATAACGTCAGAAAAATAATGTAAAAAAATGCAAACATCAGTTAAAAAAAAAAAGTTCAACAATTATTCAAAAGTACAAAAAAAGCTACACCCACCACACACATCAATAATTATAAACTTCTATAACTAGAAAAATGAATAAAATAAACGTTAAAAATAATAACGTCAAAAAAAATAGCGTCAAAAAAATAACGTCGAAAAAAATAGCGTCAAAAATTACGTAAAAAAATACTAAAATCAGTTAAAAATAAAAGTTCAACAATTATTAAAAAGTACAAAAAAAGCTACAGCCACACACATCAATAATTATAAACTTCTATAACTAGAAAAAAATAAAAATAATAAACGTTAAAAAAAATAACGTCGAAAAAAATAACGTTAGAAAAATAACGTCAAAAAATACTAAAATCAGTTAAAAAAAAAAGTTTAACAATTATTTAAAAGTAAAAAAATAATCATATAATTATAAATAAATAATGAAAAAAATATAATAAATCAAAAAATCAAATAAATAGACATTGCATCCACAGCATCTGTGCAGAGGAGTTAACCCCCTCTCTCCTGACCCTCAGATCTCACAGTCTCTACTCACGGGTAGTCGAACATGACGAGCCCCCCCCGGGTGTGGCACTTCAGGTTGCACTTGGAGAGGAAGAGGACCCCCGTCTCCAGGCTGTGGATCTGACGGATGTCGTCGGCCGTGTTCGCCTGGAACGAAGAGTGACGAACCATCGTGGGTCCGAAGAACGAGGTCACGTGACCCTGAAGAGAAATATAAAGAAAGAGTAAAAACTCGTTAGTATTCATCAAGTCCTACGATTAGTACTTTTTTAATATTTGATCAATAGATGTGATAATCAACATGAACACAACCCCCTTTAGTATTTAATTGGCAAATCCCAGTTTATATGGATTTGAAGCATTTTGGAAAATATTATGCAATAAGTTATTTTATATTTTTACATATTTCGAACCATTTCAGGTGCTTTTAATTTGAAGCGTTGATCAGTCAGTTTTCTTTGTCACCAGGTCATTCCTCGAATACATTTCTGTAATAAAAGGAAGATTTCTGTGATTCCCGTCTGCTCTTAAATGTTATTTACTGTCCCTTGGCCAAAGCTAACCCCTCGTTATCAGGCGAGTAGTTTCTGTAATTCTGATTCACAACAAAACATCCAGTCACTTCCTTTGAGGAAAGAGGAAGTATTTCTGCGTTTCCATCGAAGTGGAAGCAGCAAACGATCCGTGTCATTCTGTAATATTCTTACTCTGTGCTTCCCAACGTCTGCAAAGTGTTATTTATTATTCTTTTTCCCAAGCTCAACCCTTGGACACACACACACACACACACACACACACACACACACACACACACACACACACACACACACACACACACACACACACACACACACACTTGTATTTTAACGTGTGAGCTTTTTGTATACCTCAGGACTGTGGGAAACAGTATTTCGATGTTTCTGTGTGTACAAACATATTTTGAGATTGATGAACATTGTTGCACTCCCATTTGCACATAATCTTTTGTTGCATATATCCTGCTTACTGAAGCAAACGGTTATTTTGAGTTCTTGTATTTTAACGTGTGAGCTTTTTGTATACCTCAGGACTGTGGGAAACAGTATTTCGATGTTTCTGTGTGTACAAACATATTTTGAGATTGACATTAAAGTTGACTTTGACTCAATGAAAAGTAAATAAAATAAAATATAACAGAAACAGTGCAGAATAGTCTATATACAAGTAATTGGAATATTAAAGTTAGAAAGTTCATATAACTACACAATATCTGTTTTTGAAATTCTTCTGACCTGAGTTCCTCCAACAACGCAACATATATAATAGAATACAAAAATAGCAAATACAAAAGTAAAAGTAGTGCAAAAAGACCTGTCAGTGCTAGAAACGCTAAGGGTCACCGCACATTAAAAAACATGACCATTATCATTTTAATAAATGTGCCAGGTGTAGATTTTCAGGCTCATTTAAAACTGCAGTACAATATCATAAGGTTACAGATGATTAAAAACATCCATCTAAAATGTAAATATGTTTAAAAAATCCAGCTCGATTACTTAACAAACTTAACTTGTAATGTATAGCGGGTGCAGCTTAGTCTGTCCTGCAGGGGAGAGACCACATTCAAAGGTTTTATGGTCATATGCACATAAGCTACACAATCTGTTTTCTTTTTTATTATTACTGCAGAATTTTAATCCATATTTTATTCCATTCTATTTCTATGTAAATAATAAGTGCTACATGTTGCTCTATTTGACTATATTTTTTAATGTTCTTATAGTTTTCTTAAATTGTTCTCTATCTGTGTTTTTAAATGTTTGTTTTACTTGTATGTCTGCACCATGACATAAAGTCAAAGTCCAATGAAAGCAACAATAATGCTGAGAAATAGGTGTTTGAAATTGCAAGTATATTATACAAATATTATTTTCTATGTACTTCTTAATTTATAATAACTGCAGTATTATAATAATATTGTGTTGTTTTGATCTTGACTGTAACTCTGTATTATATTGGTCTGTAAAGCAGCTTTAACAGGGTTATGAAGTGTCTGATAAAAAGATTACTTTTCACTGATTTTAATTAGTTGTATTGTTAGCTTTGGCTAGGCTAACAGTAGCTAGCACCGGAAGCTAACGTTACTGCAGACTGTTAGCAAAATCCTTAAGTTAAGAGTTAATGAATTCAATATTGAAGCATGTACACACCACTAATCGTGTAGCTATTGTTTTCCAAATCACGTCAGTTAAAGGGTTTTAATTAATATATGTATCAGTAAATAAGTTACTGTTAACAGTTAGCATTTGAAGCTAACATTAGCATCGCACATACAGTTATTGCTGCAGATTTGATCCGTTTTTGCGCCTCAAACTTCCACATTCTGGCAGAGTATGCTAACAACAAATACTGAGAGATGTACATATGAATATAAAGTTTGCACCGACCTCTTATTGTGATCTGATTCTTATTTCCCGCACAGGAGCCCATGCTTCATTCACAAAAACAATAACAACAAAAAAACGCTTCCGGGTCAAACAGTGGTGCGTTCAAGAGCCGCAGTGTTTGTAGGTTAAAGGTAAAATATTACATTTTCTGTTAAAATATAATGTATTGATTGAACTTTTATGTCATTTTTGTATTAATCTAGGCCTTTCAGTTTATCATAGCATTTTATTACACTTTATAAGACTTCAGAGGTCGATATTTGTACTTTTTACTCCACACATTTTGAATTAGAATCTGTTTTTACGACCACGTAAGTGTGCACCTGAACGCACTCGCTATGGTAGGCTTGAAGTAATGCAAATTCAAGGTGATAAAGGTAAAAGTTACAGTAAATAAATGATCAAAATGAAATGGTAAAGTGCTATATATACATTTTGAAATGCATTAAAATACATGATAAGGGTGCTCGTAGATGTACCAAATACGTGATTAGAAAATACCATGATATAAAGCCTATAATGTTATAACTGAATATTACTTTAATTTAGTTCAGCTTACACGAAACCAAGAGAGGAGGCTTTCCAGCACATTCAATGTTCTTTCAGCCATAATACAGATCTGCATGTGACCGACCGGGCAAGGTGGGCTTTTGAGAGAATCTCCTGAAGCGTAATAAAACAGGTGATAAAATACAATATAATAATAAAAGAGGAATGTTTCTGTGATTTCAGCGACTGCAGAGGAACCAGTGAACTCACCGAGCGAGTAACGATCATAACATACACAGGGGCCCTTTCTCACTTCACTCATTTCCCCTCCTCCTCGACTCCTCAAATCCTCGGTTCCCCTCCTCGACTCCTCCGCTCGCAACGTGGGCGGGACTAAGGCACGAGGATAGGAGTCGAGGAGGCGAGTCGAGGAGGGGAATTAGAGAATTGAGAAAGGGCCAGGGTGTGTTTGTATTGATCTGTTACTACATGTTGTTGGCAAACACCTGGGAGTCTCATGAAAGCAGCAGGTAGAGGTAAACACTGTGAGACTATTACATATTTAATATTTTAATATTAGGACTGTGAGTGGAGTATGCCTGAAAAATGCACTTCACATGACATATCATTCTGATTTATCTCAAGTTATTGGTTGTTTTGTTTGGGCTTTAGTTTTTTTATTTAGTATGAGTTAATCCTCACCTATTTTATTGTTGCTGCCTTCAAGGACCAGTAGGACCAGGGAGATGCGGCCTTCAAGGACCAGTAGGACCAGGGAGATGCGGCCTTCAGGGACCAGCAGGACCAGGGAGATGCTGCCTTCAGGGACCAGTAGGACCAGGGAGATGCTGCCTTAAGGGACCAGCAGGACCAGGGAGATGCTGCCTTAAGGGACCAGCAGGACCAGGGAGATGCTGCCTTAAGGGACCAGTAGGACCAGGGAGATGCTGCCTTCAGGGACCAGTAGGACCAGGGAGATGCTGCCTTAAGGGACCAGCAGGACCAGGGAGATGCTGCCTTCAGGGACCAGCAGGACCAGGGAGATGCTGCCTTCAGGGACCAGTAGGACCAGGGAGATGCTGCCTTCAGGGACCAGCAGAACGGTTAAATGTATCCTACTTCAATGATTGTTTTATTATCTGCTTTTATTTATCATTCTGATTCAATTCTAATATTTTTAATTGTATTATTAGATTAAAATAGATTAGAAGAGAAGTCATAAAGACGTGTAACATCTGCAATATTTTAGTAATTAAGTGCAAATGAAATGTTTATATTTAAATCTGTTTCCTGTCACAGATCTGCAATCAGTGCTTCCCTTTTCTAATTTACTGTCAGAGCACTTTCCCTTCAGCAGTAACTGGACGTGTCTTATCTTAAAACCCAAACCAGTAAAGGGTTAATCTTAAACATTACATATTTAAATATCAGATAACATTATTTGTATTTAAATACCACCTGGTTTCTGGTGTCGTCATTTTACTCGTAACTCAATGACTTCATTGTTTACAGCCTCTTACTCATACGGATAAAAAAGCTCCAGCTCTCCTAAATTAATAAAAATAATAATACATAATAATAATAAATAATACATAATAACAATAATAATATAATAATAACAATAAGCATAATAATAATAATAATAATAATAATAATAATAATAATAATACATGATTTACAAAATAAAGAACTTTAATACAATCCATTAAACAATAAAAAAAAATAACTTCAAAAATGTATCAACTGCAGTAAATTAAATAATAATTAATACATTCAATACAAAATAAAAATTGTAAATTAAATATTAATTTCACAGTTGAATAAAAAAATGAAGATCCATCAGTGTCAGCTCACTTTTACCCATACCTTAACCTAATGAATAATGAATCTGTGTGTGTGTGTTGTGGGTTCTTTGCAACTTGACCACTGTGCCAATGCTTGGGACAGATTAAGGAAGCTGGACATGTCTCCTGCTTCCTGCGCGCTCCCTGAGTTTCCCAGTCAGACACGCAGCCTGTGTGCTCAGTGCTTCTCTGGTACAGAAGCAGACGCTCTGGGAACTTTGTCCAGCTGTTTCTCCAGAGAGGTAAAGGTCAATCTCACTTCCTCTGACCCCAGATGTGAAACCTGATAGGAAGCAGCCGGTCCGTTCAGAGTCACAGCAACACACAGGCTCTCTGGTGTTTTCAGATTATATTTAATTAAAGATAAGAGTCATTAAAGCTACTAATATATAATTGAGATTCATCTCTAACATCTCAAATATAATTACTGCAGTTATGAAAGCTTTCATTTCAATGTATTATTATTAAATTTAGTTTTTGCAGCTTTGGGGAACTATTTATCTAAAAAGTAATGTATTATTATTATTATTATTATTATATATTATATTGTATTTTATTATTATAATGTATATCATTATTACAAATTCGTATTATTGTAATGTATTTATAAAAATGTCAAAATGGAAAGTGAAATGAATATAAAACGTCCTGGTTTAAAAGGTTACTAAACTAGTTTATTCATATGAGTGCAGGGCTTTCCTGTGAGTGATACCATCTAAGTGTCCTCCAGGTGTTTCCGGACAGGTAGCGGTGATGTAATGCTGCGAGGCTCTGTCGCACGTGGAGCTCAATATGTATACCCCCTGCTATTCCTTTATAAGCTCCTCAACACACAGATCATCCTCACACTCTCAGAGACTCCCAGCACACACACACACCTCTGACATCAATAAGAATGACACTCACCATGATGAAGATGATTCTGTGTTTCTCAGCGGTTTTCTGGCTCCTCGTGGCTGCCGCTTGGGGCAGTCCTATCGGCTTCTCTGTGCACGAGGAGCCGTGCCTTGCTGTGCGAAACAGCAGCCTGCAGCTCAACCAGCTCGCTAGGACGGCGTCAAGAGAGGTGAGACATTTAACTACCATTATTAAGAATGCAGAATACACCTATATAACACGCACAAGCTATTCTTTTTAATTATTAAGAATGTAAAATACACCATAATAACTTTTTTTCATACAGCATATCGATTTTTATTTTTATTTAATTCATTAATTTATTATTATTATTTACGCAAAATACACCCAAAGAACTTCAACACAACCTGTCGCTTAATGTTTTATTTATTTTAGTTTTCAGGAATATTAGGAATATTATTATCCTTATATTAAAGCACGCTTGTCACCGCAATTAAATAAGAATTTTGATAATATTGTGTAAATGCTGATTTGGCAGATTTTTGGCTAACACATTTAAGTTTTCACACAATTTGGAATTTTATCTATTTCAAATATTTTATTGTAGTAATTTTTGGTCAAAGTAAAAAATGCTTGTTATATTTTGTGTTTGTTCTATTGACCTTTATTTATATTTTAACATTTTATTCATTTACTACATTTGTAATATCCAGTCTTACAAACTTACATGTTCAGCACGATGCTTCAAAAGCTGCTTCATAGTTGAAGTGAATTAACTACTACACATAAAGAAGGACTTAAGTTAAAGTTGATCTCATGATGTTTATGTTTAAATAATGTGACATTTATTAAATGTTTTGATATTATTTTATAGGCACGAAATGGATCCAACAACATCGATGATTTCACCAGCGATCTCGCTTGGATCGAGACAAAGGACTTGTGCGACCCCGAGACCCTCAAACACAATCCAAAGGTACATATTCAAATCACTTTAAAATCACTTTAAAATCACTTTAACATTTCACCCACATATTAAAGCTTTTTTATGTCTCTTTTAAAAAGAGAGTTATTAGTGCTGGTATGATTTATTATGTTCTCAATGTTCTTTGTATTTTTTTATTATAACATAGTTTTATGTGAGGCATTTATTTCTAATGTGTCCTATTTGAAACATTGCTGCTCTCTCACTTCACTTAATATCTTTTGTTATATTGCTTGTAAACACTCATGTGGTGGTTATTCTTGTGCAATCTCTGGCTCAGTAGTTCCCCAGCATTATATATTATTGAGCATTTGTCTTTGCCCTGATTTGTGCCCCCCCCCCCTCCTCTCCTCAGACGTGTCTGGAGAAGCTGCTGCACGTCTCCTCCAGCTACAGATCTGCAGTCAAGAGAGTTTCTGAGTTTGAAAAGTGCTCAAAGTTTGCCAGCAAGCTGCAGCCGGCGATGCTGAAGCTGCAGAGAGACATGAAGCGCTGTGTGGAGGCGAGGGGGGGCTCACAACTGCCGCAGGTGAGTCAGGGAAAAGCCCATCAACCTTTTTCATACATGAGTCAGTCTGTGCAGCGCTCAGAGTCAGAGGCAGGTTTACACGTGCAAGGAATCGGTGTTTGGTGCATGCTTACACAAAGTGACAGGAGATGGACTTTGACTGTAACAGAGTATTCCTACACTCTGGTACTTGTACTTTTACTGAAGTACAAGACCTGAGTACTTCTACTTTTACTCAAGTACAAGATCTGAGTACTTCTACTTTTACTCAAGTACAAGATCTGAGTACTTCTACTTCTACTGAAGTACAAGATCTGAGTACTTCTACTTTTACTGGAGTCTAAGATCTGAGTACTTCTACTTTTACTGAAGTACAAGACCTGAGTACTTCTACTTTTACTTAAGTACAAGATCTGAGTACTTCTACTTTTACTCAAGTACAAGATCTGAGTACTTCTACTTTTACTCCAGTACGTAAGATCTGAGTACTTCTACTTTTACTTAAGTACAAGATCTGAGTACTTCTACTTTTACTCAAGTACAAGACTGAGTACTTCTACTTTTACTCAAGTACAAGATCTGAGTACTTCTACTTTTACTCAAGTACAAGATCTGAGTACTTCTACTTTTACTGAAGTACAAGATCTGAGTACTTCTACTTGTGCTCAAGTACAAGATCTGAGTACTTCTACTTTTACTCAAGTACAAGATCTGAGTACTTCTACTTTTACTCAAGTCTAGATGTGAGTCCTTACTCAAAGTAGAACTCAGTGGAAGTTATTGAGTGTTTACTCCTGAACTGTCTTGGTGTTGATGAGTGTTATCCCTGCCCCTACAGCAGCCCTCTGATTGGCTGGAGACCGTGGAGCGCTGGCAGGAAGCGTCTCTGTGCAGATTCACTCTGGACCGACTCTTCTCCTTCTCCGTCCTCACGGCTCGAGTGTTTGCCGTCGGGGATCCGAGTCTTCACGCCGCCACCGCCGCCCATCACGGGTGCATGTGAAGAAGAAATAAAACCAGAAAGCTTAACGATCACATTGATCCCAACCGTCTGTACAGCCGTCAGCGCTGATCCTCACACAAGTGTTCATCTTGTTCCTGCATGTATTTCCAATGGAATATATTTATTCAAAAAAAATTGTATTTATTTTTATTATTCTTATTTATTCTAGGGACTTTTTTCAAAATGTTAAACTGTTATTGCAGAAACATTTGTTTTATTTTTGTGATCTTTATTTTACATTTATTTTTGTATTGTTTAAATGTTTAGCCTTTTATTTTTTTTAAGTATACTTTTGCATCTTTTAGTTTTGCAAAAATCAACTTTTTTAAATTAATTAATTTACATTTTTGTGACTTTTATTAGTTTTCTTTTCAACATTATATTATATATTGTCCTGAAACAAATATCATATGTGTGATATTACCTTTTATAAATGAACCTTGATTGCTGGATTGATTATAACATGATAATTAATATAAAAATATTTATTCTAATCGTATTTATTTATTGATATTTATTGTTTTTTAATGCAAAATAAATTCACTTTTCAAACAATGGCTTCTCCTCGTCATGTGCTTCTGCCTCACAAAGCCTGCTCTCAGGAAAGTTATGAAGTTACCTTTTGCTCTGAGCCCATGACATTTCCAAAAAGCATTCAGAGAGAAACACAGGCATGCAGGAGGAAGCTGTGCTTTCCTGAAACTCTCCTGCAGATCCTCGCTCTCTGCAGAGCTTCCTCGTCGGCGTGATGGTGCAATACTCCGGGAGAGACTCCATGCAAAACAGGAAGGTGTCACGTTCAAAAGAGGAAGAGGAAGCAGCCGTGACCGAGGAGGAAGGTACAGGGTTGCTCAACGAGGAAGTTGGTGACTCAATAATATCCAGCGTTTATTCATGCTGTCTGCGGGGGAAAACTCCCAGAGTGCACTGCTCACTTCTGCAGCTGTCAGCATGAACACAGAGTTTCTGACTTTACAAGAAGAGGATGATGATGATAAATAATTATAATAAAGCTTTATTTATGCAGCACTTTTCAAACAGCACATGCAGCTCAAAGCACTTTAAAAAATGACACATCACGAGTTAAAAATACACAACAAGGAATTCCCCTCAGATTATTTGTTAAGAACTTTAAAAGGTGCATGCAGCAACAAGTAACACTTGATCAGGTTAAGAGACACAAGGAGGTCCAAGCAGGTATGATATACAGATAAAATAAATAAACATGATGACGATGATGATGATGATGATGATGATGTAATCCTTTATTATCCCCCAGAGACGACACAGTAGGAAACACCAAGCTGGAGAATGAAAACAGATATTACAGGTCATCAGTTTTTCAATAAACAATACACATGAATATGAGCTGACTCAGGATCAGATTGTGATCCGGACTTCCTCAGGACGTCCCGCGTGTGAACCTGTGATGTCACTTCCTTGTTGTGATTTCTCTGCACACGGATCATCGTACAGGAAATACTCTGTCTGTTTGTTTTGTTTTGCATTCCTCCATTAGTCATCCTCCGTCACACAGGTCACACACCATGTTATGCAGCTCATGTCCTAAATGTAGGTGGATGTCTTTAACCCTTTCAAAACACAAGATATGTAATGAATACTTTGAATATTAAAGACTAAAGAAATAGATTTTTAAAGATAATGAAAGAATGGGGGTCATTTTGTCCCTGAGAAGGGTCGTGATACAAACATGATTTGTATTCTAAAAAAAACCCCTCTTTAATGGTCTCACATGCAGAGCACAGAGCACACATGTGTTCTCTGCTTTTAACACATCCTAGCACCAGGAGTCTAGTACCAGGAGTCTAGAACCGGGAGTCTAGTACCGGGAGTCTAGTAGGCCTACCAGGAGTCTAGCACCGGGAGTCTAGCACCGGGAGTCTAGCACCGGCAAACTAGCACCGGGAGTCTAGTACCGGAGTCTAGCACCGGGAGTCTAGCACCGGCAAACTAGCACCGGGAGTGTAGCACCGGGAGTCTAGCACCGGGAAACTAGCACCGGGAGTCTAGCACCGGGAGTCTAGTAGGAGTCTAGCACCGGGAGTCTAGCACCGGGAGTCTAGCACCAGGAGTCTAGTACCGTCTAGCACCGGGAGTCTAGAAACGGGAGACTAGCACCGGGAGTCTAGCACCGGGAGTGTAGCACCGGGAGTCTAGCACCGGGAGTCTAGCACCAGGAGTCTAGGACCAGGGTGTCCGGTGCCTTGCTCAAGGGCACCACGGCAGGGCCAGGAGGTGAACTGGGACCTCTCCAAGTAGCAGTCCACACTCCATATTTAGGTCTGGTCGGGGACTTGAACCGGCGACCCTACGGCACACAATCCAAGCCCCTACTGACTGAGCCACTGCCGGACTGGTCACTGTGTCCCATGTTGTGCAACAAAGGGTTAATCTTCCTTTTTCATTCTGTTCTCTTGATGATAAAGCAGTAAACGGAGTTAAAAAACACAAAGTCAACCAAAGAAAAGAGATACCGTTTCCAACCATCCCGTATACAAAACACAACAAGAGGATAATCATCAAAATACACTGAAAGTATTCCAAGTAAAAGTACTATCTGAGCAGGATTCAATATTTAATATTCCTGGGTTCTTTGTACTGATGTATTAAAACACTGTGAAAGGACTTTCAATATTTTAGATTGTGGAGATAAAGCTCCTGTAGCATCTCAGATTCAGAGTTAGCGTTATATCTCTAGGTTTTATTGGTGCTTACAAAAACACAGGGACATAAATCAAGATATGAAATAACAGCAAATATAGAAATAATTAAACAAATATTGTAGGAACATTTATTATAAAATCATGTGTACAAAAAATATGAATAAACAAAAGAGGAAATTGCTGATCAAATAAATACTAAAGGCTTTTAAATCTTATTTTATGAACACATATAGAATAATTATAAAATGTATTGTAAAATGAATATTAAATAAATAATAATATATTTTAAATAATAATTCTACATTTGCTATTTTTATCCAAAACCTATAATAAGAAGGTATATTTCATATATATATTTTTTAAATCTATTTAATATTTAATGTAATGGCATCACCTCTCCAACACCAATCAATCCAATAACACACAATTCTCCCTTCTGTTGGTAAACAGTATGGACAGTCACGAGTGGATACGGTATTTTTTTGCACCAGTTTGTGTGCTTTTAAAGGTTTTTGGACAATAATGGAGCTCAGTGGCTCAGAGGGAAGTGAAGTCAGACTTTGACAGAACTTGGTATTAAGAATAATGAATACAAAAACTACAGAATGCCACCACACATGTACTTTAAGTACTTTCCACCTCTGGTGTCAAACCACTTCTGTACCAACCAATCACACAAAAAACACAAACACACTCAGTCTGCCTTTACTGAACTCAAGTGCGCTTTTAATGAACTCATATTAAATGTCATGCATCATTTTACTTCAGAGGAGGACAAATATTGTGCTTTTTACTCAGATATATTAATTGGCTGCCTTGGCTTAGTTACTTTGCATATGCATATTTAAAATCCTACAATGAGTAAATAAAAAAATACAAAGTTAAACCGACCAAAAGATCAAACAAATATATATACAGTAATTAGCTGATTACAGCCAGCTACAGCATTAACATGACATCTAACTGAATCAATAATAATAATATATACTACAATAAATTAGCTAATTTGGCGTGGTGCATAGTGAGCAGTGGTGGAAAGTAACTCCGTACATGTACTCATTTAAGTACAGATTTCAGGTACTTTTACTATACCAGAGTATGTTTAATGTATATTACTTTACACTTCTATTTGACTACATTTCGGAAGCAATTATTTAACTTTTTATTAGATTTATTTACTATTACTCTTTAAATTCAGATTTTGACACACAATACTGTAGGAAACACTTTTTAGTGTAGGTGAGTCAAACCATCCAACCAACCACGAGTGTGTTAACAGAACATTTATTTGTAGCAATTAAAAATATTTGTGAAGAAAGAAGTTAAGTTATTCTTTGAGTTTTTCCTGCAATGAGTACTTTTAAGATAAGATGAGATAGGATAATGCAATCTTAATGAGTACTTTTACTGCTAATACTTTAAGTACATTTTCCCAATCGTACTTAAATACTTATACTTAAGTACCATTATCAATGCAGTACTTTTACTTGAAATGGAGTATTTTTACATCGTGGTATTAGTACTTTTACTCAAGAATCTGAATACTAATAATAGTAATAAGGAAGTAATATATTTTTTATTCTGTTATTAGTGTTGTTAATAAATAAAGGTTACAGTAATTAACAGTCATGTCATATTAAAAGTGTTTTTATATTTTCTGGGGAACGAGTGACTTTCTTGGGTGTCAGTGAGATCGACCCCTCCCTTGCTCCCCTGCCGCTGATGGTGAGGGTTTTCCGGCTGCAGGTCTGACGGATGCCCGCTGATTCTGCTGCGGAGGGACCAGGGGGGCGGGGTTAAAGAGAAACAAGGAGTTTCCTGGTGAGCTACGACAACACAGGAAGGTAAAGTTGGCTCCGGTGAAATGTAAAGTTTTTAACCCATAAAGGCCGCTCCGGAGGGGTTAGTTTATCTCGATTTAACAGAATATTTTAACCCACAGCAGTGACACAAATCCGGGGAAACTTTAAGCTAAAAGTATGTCAACCTGAAGGTAGCAGAGAAACTGTTAGCTTAGCATGCTAACGTTATGGTCTCTAAAAGCTAATTATAAAGCAGAAAGTTAAATATGTTGGACTTTATTTGCACCCTTATTGTTTAGTTCCCGTGTTTTACTGAAGAATTAAACATTGTTGATGCTTTATTTTAGTTGTTATCGCCTGTTTGTGGGTTGCGGCTACATGTAGCATTTAGGGCGCTTGTTTTACTGAAAAGGGACAACTCCGGCGGGTGGTGTTGATTTTTGTATTGAGTAATCATTATAAACACAAACACTCACAAGTTCCCAAACCCTAGAGAAATAGGGATAAAGAAGTTCAAAATTATAATAAAATGACTCATAATCACTAAATAAGTAAAAGTAGGAACATATAAATTAACTTTAGTTTGATTATCTTAACAATTTTTTTATTAAAATAGTTATTTTAAGACATTTTAGAGCTTTTTTACTAGTTTTATTTCTTTGATAATTAAATATATTCGACTGTTTTTAGGAGCGTGGCCTGCCTTGGATCAAGCAGACGTTTTACAGAAGTATAAGGAAATCAATTAATGTATAATAAGCAGCTTTTCTGATTAATAAACATGTCGCTTTTAATTACGTGCATCTTAACCGCTTCTAAACACTGAAAAAGGGGACGTTAAATCGTTTTATTTAGACTTAGCTTTGAAGAAGTGCAGTCAAATGACTTCTAAACACGGCAAAGGGGAATTACACCCATATGTTAGATACGTTTTTTAAAGAAAAGCTTTAAAATGAACCCAAAACAATGAAAAAAGCTAAATCACAAACAGGAAATGTGACTGCAGTTGCTCGACCATATCTATATTTATGCAGTGGGTTCTGCTATGGTGAAATTAAATAAGTAATGTTCATTGTAATCTCTTTAAATGTGACTCTCGCCCTAACACACCCCACATAAGCTACAGTGTATAACTAAATGTGTGTGTGTTTCAGATGAACGTGGGCGTGGCTCACAGCGAGGTGAACCCCAACACTCGGGTGATGAACAGCCGGGGCATCTGGCTCACCTACCTGCTGCTGACCGTGGTTCTGCACATCGTCCTGCTCAGCATCCCCTTCTTCACCGTGCCGCTGGTGTGGACGCTCACCAACGTCATCCACAACCTGGTCAGAAACATCCTTATACATAATTTAATACACACAAAGAAATATAACACCACAATACATCATTTAATACATATTAGAAACATATAGACCCTACCTTTTAGGGAGGGGCAAACTGATATTAGCCAAAAATAATATTGAGAAGTTTGATTTTACTTTATTTATTGCCCGTTATTGTGTTTCCGGTGCAGGTGATGTACCTGTTCATGCACACGGTGAAAGGAACTCCCTTTGAGACTCCAGATCAGGGAAAAGCTCGACTCCTCACTCACTGGGAGCAGATGGACTACGGAGTTCAGTTCACTTCCTCTCGCAAATTCCTCACCATCTCACCTATCGTTCTGTGAGTATATCAGTATGTAGTGTCTCTACTTTAAAGAGTCCTCTCCTGCTGATGTTCAGGTGTATATCAGTATGTAGTGTCTCTACTTTAAAGAGTCCTCTCCTGCTGATGTTCAGGTGTATATCAGTATGTAGTGTCTCTACTTTAAAGAGTCCTCTCCTGCTGATGTTCAGGTGTATATCAGTATGTAGTGTCTCTACTTTAAAGAGTCCTCTCCTGCTGATGTTCAGGTGTATATCAGTATGTAGTGTCTCTACTTTAAAGAGTCCTCTCCTGCTGATGTTCAGGTGTATATCAGTATGTAGTGTCTCTACTTTAAAGAGTCCTCTCCTGCTGATGTTCAGGTGTATATCAGTATGTAGTGTCTCTACTTTAAAGAGTCCTCTCCTGCTGATGTTCAGGTGTATATCAGTATGTAGTGTCTCCACTTTAAAGAGTCCTCTCTCTCTCTGCAGGTATATCCTCGCCAGCTTCTACACGAAATACGACTCGACGCATTTCCTGATCAACACGAGTTCTCTTCTCACCGTGTTGCTTCCCAAACTGCCTCAATTCCACGGCGTTCGGATATTTGGGATCAACAAATACTGACGGGAGTTTTGGCACCAACGCCCCGGGGACTGTTTTTTCTGTTTCTGCTGAACTTTTTTATAATGTCTGGAGGGTTTCCTGTACAGACTGTGTGGAGTATGATGAAAACAAGAGTAAATGCACTGCTGCTGTTCTATGAAAGTAAGTCTTCTCTTTACTGACACTCCTGATGTTTGTCCGCAATCTGGCTGCAAAGAAAAAAGCGAATTAGAGATTGAATTGAGATTTACTTCCTGTTACAAACGGCACTGGCTGCACGTCTGTAAAGTTAAACGCTCCTAAATGTGAAGGAGGTCTTCTTCACCTTCAGATTAGTTTTTATTTTAACGCTTTCTTCTTGATTTACTATGAAGGATTTACACGCAGCGTGCATTTACACGACTAACACCGCTTTCACACGCACTCCCATGTCAGTTCCTGTTCTCTGTTGAAGATGTATGTTTTTTCTTGCTTATAAAATGAAGAGTGAAAAAAAACGCTGAGACTTTTATTATTAATAATTCATCGTAACGTCTGTATCATGTCAGAGAGAAGAGACTAGGACGGCACCTGAACATCAACAGGAGAGGACTCTTTAAAGTAGAGACACTACATACTGATATACACCTGAACATCAGCAGGAGAGGACTCTTTAAAGTAGAGACACTACATACTGATATACACCTGAACATCAGCAGGAGAGGACTCTTTAAAGTAGAGACACTACATACTGATATACACCTGAACATCAGCAGGAGAGGACTCTTTAAAGTAGAGACACTACATACTGATATACACCTGAACATCAGCAGGAGAGGACTCTTTAAAGTAGAGACACTACATACTGATATACACCTGAACATCAGCAGGAGAGGACTCTTTAAAGTAGAGACACTACATACTGATATACACCTCAACATCAGCAGGAGAGGACTCTTTAAAGTA
>NW_011352538.1:21707-25105 GCF_000735185.1 Notothenia coriiceps
GATATACACCTGGACATCAGCAGGAGAGAACTCTTTAAAGTAGAGACACTACATACTGATATACACCTGAACATCAGCAGGAGAGGACTCTTTAAAGTAGAGACACTACGTAGATGTTCTGTCTATGCTTCAGTCAGAGCTACTCTGCACATTGTCAACAAGGTAAACTTCAGATTTTCCTGAAATGTCTCTAAGAACCGTTTGATTGACAGCTGGTGGGCTGAGGGGAACTCCGGACACTTTACATGAGGGGGAGGAGTGTGAGTGTTGTGCCTGATATCAGAGGGATTCCCCCCTCACGGTGTTTGCATGGCGGCGAGGTTTCCCTGCTGCCTCTCAGCGTCAGCTTTAAGGAAGTAGGTGCAGAGCGGATCCTGGGAAACACATGCAAATCCAGTCGGTATCAGCTGATTCATGCTGTGATCCTGGTTAATCATCTGCAACATCCATTGGGGTGTTCCCTCGCTGAGATGCTGAGAGGAGACGCTCGATAACCCTCGACCGCCTCTAAAAAATATGCGCTTTAAATAAAAAGTACCATAAAATAATATGGCCCCTCTACTGAGTGACATTTGTTAACCCTAAAATGCCGGTTTGTTTACATAAAGCAACAAAAGTGAAATTATTTTCTGTGTATTAAATGCTTTTTTAATATGTGTTTTTATTGGTTAGCAGCGTCACAGATTTAGATGCATTTTTTATTTGTATTTAATTTATAAAACTTTAAATATTTAATTTAACCATTTATTTGTATTTCTTATACAACAAATATGTTTTTTTTTAAAAAGCTATCACTAAGAGGACAACATTATTATGAATAAACAATTAATAAATAGTATTTTTATAAATAAAAGTGTTGTGAAAAG
Source organism: Notothenia coriiceps (assembly GCF_000735185.1). Lineage (NCBI taxonomy): Eukaryota > Metazoa > Chordata > Actinopteri > Perciformes > Nototheniidae > Notothenia > Notothenia coriiceps. Next base: position 22,574 of record NW_011352538.1, read on the forward strand.
GGTAACAATTGGCACCAATATTGACTTTGATCCATTGTTTTAATTCATTTTAGATTTCTCACATTGTGTAATTCATCATTGATTAGCAAGAATACTTTTTTGAGTTTTATTTTTTATTTTTTGTGCAAAACACCAAGAAACTCTCAATCTGGTGGAAACAGCCAGAAACTAGGGGCACCGAACTCTCATCTTTCTACATGTGACTGGTGCTTGTGATCAATGTGGTTTTATTGCTTGATTTTAATCACTTTCTATCTTCTTTTCTTACCTCTGTAAAGCGTCTTTGAGCTCCTGATGAAGCGCTTGATGAATGAAATGTATTATTGTTATTAGTTATGGTTTCCCTGAGGTTCAATGGGAACATGTGTGTCCTTAAGGCTCTGACTGTCTGTATTTTGGATACACACTTTATCACAGAAACTAGCATTTAGCTTCCAACATGTAAAATAAAAAGGTCACAAATGTCCGTGGTGAAGCAGAGGGTTAAAGAGGCGGAAGGTCATCAGATAAGGCTCCGTGTGGGAGATCAACTCGCTCTACTTTCCTGGTACCAACACTGTGAGATAACACTCATCTGATATATTCACTTTGATATAAACTCAGATAAGACTCACTCCACACGACGTGGATTCAAAACAGAGGTCACTTTGTTTTGATTGTAATTATTTGAGGTGAGAAAGGTCAGAACATATTCTACCTCCTGAGACCTCTGAAGACAATACGATGACAGGGACTTCAAAAGGGAGATGTGGTTTCAGCTGGAAGTCTAGATCTAAAACAAAGATGTCATTTATAACGCTGACTTTCCAAATATGCAGATTGCTGAGTCAGCATTGATCACAGTTAGCGTCTGTTGCCCTCTGCTGTCTGGGAAGAGGAACGCAGTCTCATTCCTCCCTCTAGTCCCAGTAGTAGTTCCTCAAAACACCTCTGGCATCTCTCCTTTTTTAAATCACGTCTGAAATCACGTCTCTTCACACTGGCATATCCCCCCTGATCACATGACACGTCCTCTGCTCTTATTGGTTATATTTACTTGTTGTTCTGCTGTTGATTTGTTTGTGTATCTTGTACAGGGCGACTGTGGCTGTGAGGGAGTGTGGTCATCTTTCAACCAGAAGGTTGTGGGTTCGATCCCAGCCCATGCAGTCAACATGTCGATGTATCCTTGGGCAAGATACTTAACCCTGAGTTGCTCCATTGGCATGGCCAACGGTGTGTGAATGTGTGTGAATGTTAGGTCCTAGAGTAAGGTACACTGCTCTGTATGAATGGGTGTGAATGGGTGAATGACATGTAGTATGTAAAGCGCTTTGAGGGGTCTTAAAGACTGGATAAAGCGCTATATAAGTACAGTCCATTTACCATTTACTGCGACCTTGAGAGGCGCCCAATATAAATACAATGTATTATTATTATTATTAAAAGCAGGCCCGCTTCTACGGGGGTGCATAAGGGTGCATTGCACCCACAGTTGAGTCGTTATGCACCCTCATTTGAAAAATGAAAAGTGAAAAAAATGAAAATGAAAAGTGAAAAATAAATAATTATGAAAAGCGAAAAATATTACATATATAATAATAATAATAGTAGTAATAATAATAATAATAATAATAATTTAGTTGAAATAAAATAAATTGTAATTGTGGTTAAATAACATTGTCTGCTGCAGTTATTTGGTCAATTTAAACGGTAACTAACGTTATTATGTCAGGTGTGCGTGACCTGTGCCGCTGCGCGCTCATCATCTGCAAGGTGCTTACACAGCAGTCATGGACATCAGAAAATGGTTAAAACAACCAGCCCTTATCGCCAGCAGTAACACTGCATCTACTGCAGGTAATAACAGTTCAGATCATGGGGACATTACGTTACCCGCGGCCACTGTCGTGGACACTAACGCCCGACTCGCCGGCTTTGCCCGCCTCGCCCACGGAGGCGGAGCAGCCGCAGCCGTCTTCGTCGCCCCAAACACCGCCACCCCTCAGCGGCTCGCAAGTGCCAGAGGACCTCGGCAAAACAGAGCCTGCCCAGGTATATTTAAAAAAGTACCCAACTCGCCTGTACAGTGGGGTAAGGCGCTCATTTTGCAGCTCATGGTTTCAAAACAGAGATTGGCTGTAATGTTCCTGTAAAAAAGATGCCATCTTCTGCTATGCATGTAGACATTTCGGTTCAAGTAAGTCAGATGCCTTCAGTGCACCACAACTGGCTACAACAACTGGCGCCATGCTCTTATAGGTGATAAGGGACTGGGAAGGCATGAATCAAGCAAAGAGCACATAGATCCATAGATCTCTCCATGTTGATCTAAAAATGCACCAGATTGATGCTTTTAACTTCAATATTTAAAAACAAAATCTTCCCGGGGGAGCATGCCCCTAGAGGAGGTGAGGACCCCCCTAGAGGGTGTTAGGTCCACTCCCCACTTATAAAAATAGCGCTTTACCACTGCACCCTCTCTAATTTTAGATGCACCCCGAGTCATTTTGTTCTGTAAATGTGTTCACCGATTCATGAAGGAAACAGTCA
>NW_011352539.1:0-2351 GCF_000735185.1 Notothenia coriiceps
TACTGCCCGTTACTTCTCCGCTGTTTCCTTGTCGCTCTTGTCTTGTCAGTTAGAAAAGCAAACTGCATGCAGTTTGTTTTCAGCCAAATTGTATACAGTTAAATCGAACGGACTTGTTTCTGCAGATGTGAGCGTCCTTAACAACGGTCAATAAGTGCTTGACAGCGGTCTGTCTGTTCGGTATTAACAACGTGTCACGTGTTCTGAATTAACCAATCAGTATCAACTAAGCCATGTAATAAATATAGATACACAATATAAAGACACACTCTAGATCAGTGGTTCTCAACTGGTCAGGCCTCGGGACCCACTTTTTACTTGGTCAATACATCGCGACCCAACATTTTGAAGCACTCAAATCTATTCAACAAAAAAACCTGCAGTAATATATACGCTTTTCAGCTTTTACAATATTAATTAAAGTGAAGTACAGTGCATATATCCCTTATATCCCTTCACAGAACTAAAGTATGCTTTAAAAAAAGTTTTAATGAGATGATGGAATCAAAGCTGAACTATATAAAAAAGGCACACATGCTGAAAACCCAACCCAAGGGGGTCTGGGAAACTTTTATTTTTATTCATACACTATGCATTCTGGTACACTCTGAGAACGCCTGCATGCACAGCGTTAGAAAATCGGGCCTTCAAAATAAAAGTTTGACTTTTTCCCCAAAAACAAAAAAAAAAGGATTCCAATTTATTTAAAAAAAAACAAAAAAATTCTTCATTCACACATCCGCGAAAACGGGTCCGCGACCCACTTTTGGGTCGCGACCCACCAGTTGAGAACCACTGCTTTAGAGTACTATTACTAACTGTAAACATAGGATACTATATTTAAATATATATAATATACTCTATACAAGTGTACAAAGTAATAGGTTTTTAGTGTAATGTATTGGAAACAAGTCACATAAGTGGTGAAATGCAAAGTAGTGGGCAAAAGAAATAATGTAATAAACTAAGAAAAACAATCTGCATACAAAAACATAATTGTGTATTACGTTATTTTTAAGTGCTTATATCCTACTGTAAATACTGCATTGGGTGATAATTGCTCATTTGCCATGGTGTTGAATAAAACACACATGGAAAAGAAAATACTGATTGCATGTTAAAAAACAGGCTTGTTAATAATTAAACAACGAGCAGGAAACGCCTCTGACATTTCGAGGTACCCCTGAGACTGCGTGGAGCCGCTGATCCTCACCTTGCTGTGCCAGGACTCGGCCTCCTCCTCCTTCTCCTTCTGCATCTCCTCCAGGAGGGCGATCTTGGCGCTGTACTCGGCCAGATCTGCAGCCTGAAGGAGGGAGAACAAAATAAAGAAATAGATCAAAATACTCCTGATCTCCTGAACACGTAGCTACTTCCACTTTATGGACACGGTGTCATGAGCAATTCAAGAACGGCATTCAATGTTTATCTCGAGTAAAATTGTTCAACATCCCCTTTTAATCTTTATTATTTATTGTTTAATTTATTTTATAAGTTTTTATTTATATTTATTTATTTTATAGGTTTTTTTTAATTTGTATTTATTTCATAGTTTTATAATCTTTGTGAGACATTCCCTTTTAAATTGTGTTTTAATCTTTATCATTATTCATTTTTTGTATTTCATGTCTTCCTTTATTTTAGTATTTATTTTATAGTTTTAATCATTATTATCAAACCTTTTACCTCCTTGTGTTCCTCCAATTGTTCTATTGTTGACTTTTCTCACGCTTTAAGAAAAAGGAAATCCTGACTAATGCCCCTAACTAAACAGTAATCCTGTGTGTGTGTGTGTGTGTGTGTGTGTGTGTGTGTGTGTGTGTGTGTGTGTGTGTTTCTCCAGTGTGTGTGTGTGAGTGTGTTTCTCCTGTGTGTGTGTCTGTGTGTGTGTGTCTGTGTGTGTGTGTCTCTGTGTGTGTGTGTGTGTGTTTCTCTTGTGTGTGTGTGTGTGTGTGTGTGTGTGTGTGTGTGTGTGTGTGTGTGTGTGTGTGTGTGTGTGTGTGTGTGTGTGTGTGTGTGTGTGTGTGTGTGTGTCTCCTGTGTGTGAGACGTGTGTGTGTGTGTGTGTGTGTGTGTGTGTGTGTGTGTGTGTGTGTGTGTGTGTGTGTGTGTGTGTGTGTGTGTGTGTGTGTGTGTGTGTGTGTGTGTGTGTGTGTGTGTGTGTGTGTGTGTGTGTGTGTGTGTGTGTGTGTGTGTGTGTGTGTGTGTGTGTGTGTGCGTGTGTGTGTGTGTTTGTCCTGAGTGTGGGATGTGCTCCTGGTGTTTTCCTCTCCTCTCTCCTCTCTCTCTCCTCTCTCCTCTCTCCTCTCTCCTCCTCTCACCAGCTGCTCCTGGTTCCTCATCTGATCCTC
>NW_011352540.1:0-6671 GCF_000735185.1 Notothenia coriiceps
TATCTGGATTTAGTTATTGCGTAATAATTATGGTGTTCCCACGAATTACTAATGCGTGGGAACATAATAACTAATTTGTGGACACGTATTCATATTTTTCTCACCAATGTCACCAGGGGGGCTCCGTAGGAAAGACTAAAAACAAGAGAAAGTTGTGATTGCTATTTTACGCTTCAGAGTCCTCTCTTCCTACAGAACATATCTTTTTCACTTTTAATACCTTTTACTTGTTCGAGACGTCCTTAAACTCAGAAGTATCTGAAGATGTTTTAACAGAGATACAATGGCTTTGCTTTCCAAAACAACAACCCTCACCTCATCAAATGGAAAATGTGACTTCTTGTCTGGAAGAAGCCCTGGCCTTGAAGCAGTTTTTCTACAACAGTCATCAAGAGAAGTTGTTTACTGTAATGGAGCTGTAATTTCACGGGTAGTTCAGAACGAATCACTGAATCTAAGCAGTGAGGACACGGTGCTTTGTGATCCAACACTCCCAAACACAATCACTGCACATCAGATCTTTTAGCAAAAGATTGGTACCAAAAGTGTATCTGTTTTGAAGATCAAGGTGGAGCACTTTAAAGTGAGAGTCAATGGGGATTTGGTTTTGTATTCAAATCAGTAATACATCCTCGGTTTTAAGTGCAAGATTCCAAAACAACGGATCCAGGAAAGAAACGGACCGTAGCAGTTTTGGGTTCACCGAGCATCATTATACTTGGATGAGATTTGGGGAGAACCAGCTGCTGTTTGTGGACAACCAGGGCTCCATAAAGAACCCTTACTCTGACCCCAACCTCCACACTTTTTTCACAAGGAACAACCTTTAGTTAACTTAAAGTAGTAATACCAAAGTGTAGAAATGCTCTACGAAACATCAGTTTTAAACTAGGTACTTTACTTCAATCCATTTATTACAGCTCTTGTTCCTGGTACCAACTTTAGTTAGGGTTAGGTTTAGTCCTATTGTGTAACAAATGTGTTCTTAAATGGGAATTATTTGTTTGATGTTGAATGTATTTTGAAGTTTGACACAAATTGTCATTTTAATTTAAAAAAGTAAAATTACACATTTTACCTGACGGCCCATTGTTGAAATATTAGTATTTAAACTCCAATACTGCTGGGTAGCTTGTGAATTTAACCAAGGCATCAATACAATGTTATCTTAATAATATTACCGTATAAATGTAATGTGAATGTGTCGATTATATTGGATATTATTCTAAACAACTAGTACTTTCAAATAATAAAACAAAGTAACTGGGTAAAAACTAGTGGACGTATAAAGTGGCATACATTGGAAAAAACTCAAGTTAAATACAAAGTACATCAAAATACTACATACACCAGTGAATGTACTTAGTAAGAGCCATGCTTCACACACTGAGAAGACACATCCAGTGTGATGAACTCCACACACACACACACACACACACACACACACACACACACACACACACACACACACACACACACACACACACACACACACACACACACACACACACACACACACACACACACACACACACAGCCCTCATTATGTGCGCCAGCAGCCACTCATAGCTATGTATTGATATCAGCATCTCCCTTAAACAGACAGTAATCATGACGTGGTGTTTCTGTTAGCGTAGCATTGCAGTTTCATCACGGCTGCATAACAGACAGATCGCAATCAATATCAAATCTGTCCGCTGCACGTAAAAAACTTAATGTGGTGGGAATGTCTGGCGAGCGCCGCTAATGTTAATCAGAGCTGGCTTCACGACAAAATGCTTTTATGGTAGAATACAGTTTATTTGGCTTGTCGGGGTATTTACTAGGCGGATCACTCCGGTCATTATCTTTGTTTGCTTTGCTCCACTAGTTGGAACCTGTTGTCTTTTTAACAAAAACACATGTTGGAGTGGGGGATTCGTGATTTACGAGGAAATGCTGGGGATGTTTTTTCTGGAGCGACCATAAATACAGTGACTTTCTCATGTTTGATCTGAATTGATTTAACATGTTTCACTCTTTAAAAACCCCTTTTTAGAGTTTTATAGTTTGGGGATAATACATTCACATTTATTGCCTGTTTGGATTGATATCTGTGAAACTGACACTCACACAAAAAGGAGGGAAACCAGTACTGACACATTATCACCTTTACATTTACACGGCAAACTAGTTAGCAAACATTTATGTGTATATAAACATCCACCAGACATGCAGCAATATTCATTTGTAGTCTTGTTTCTGGCTTTCTTGCTCACAAATTATCTTTCTTTTAGCTCTTTGGTCTCAGCCAACTTCATGCCATGCTCCACGAGATAACAAGCTAGCTATTTTTTTTCTGCTGTTTGTTTCTGAACCGTGAGATTTTTGAGCTTTTTCTAAAAGCAGTTTCCTGTTGCGAATGAAAGCAATGCCATAAGAGCCGTGAGAGTAAACAAAACTGTTCAGTTGTAGGTTGTAAACAGAAATAAGCTAAAATCTGCAGGTAAAAAAGAGTCCATTAGTTATCTGGGTTCATCACTAAATGTGACCCCTTTCACAGCCACAGTGTTATTATTAGCATTAAGGGCGATATATAGATCAAATCCACCTTATGTTTTGAAGGAACGAGCCTCAGGAGAGTTAAAGAATTGAAGCACAAAAGTGATAAATGGAAAATCATCATGGAAAATGTCCTCTTCCATTTTGAAAAAGAAAGACTTGAAGAATCGGTATGACGTGACTTCAAAATGAAATTGATCGGCAACATTTATTCAATGGTCTAACGTAAAAAAATATTAATTATACACAATTAATTAAATGAACAATAACTTCTAAAATAAATTACCTACCTCCTGCTCTCTAAATAATGAGTCACACTTATAAATAAAGGATATATTTCCAAACACAAGCTGACTTCACAATCTTAACTTGACTGTATTGACGTTACACAACCTCAAAGTGTTTAGATTAGTTACAATGGCATGATAATAATAATAATGATAATAGATTACATTTTATAGTGCCTTTCAACGCACCCAAGGCCACTTTACATGCTATGAACAAACAAACAAACAAACAAACAAACAAACAAGTAGGGCAAATAAAGCAGTTATTGTGTATCATGTATATTCAGATATTATTTAAAAGCCATATGGACAAGCCCTAGTTCTCATAAAATCATTGATCATAGTAGTTTTAAGATATTTACTGCAGTTATAGCTAATCTCTGTTTAGTAGACGAGCTCTGTACAAGAATCAGTTTGGTTAATAATGGGCTCAGATATTCCCAAATGAAATCGTCCACCACAGACTGCACTGACCTGGGGCCAGTTAGTTATCCATCACTAAGTGCTGGTTGTTCTTTTGGGTCTCTTGATTTATAATGGAGCAGTCATGTGTACTCTGCTGTATGAACTGAAGCTAGTGGGAAGTTTGAGGCCACAGGAAACATTCACAATGCACAGAGGGGGGTCCAGGGGGTCGATAGGGGCCCAACAACAGAGCCTTTTGGTAAAGAAACTACTTCAAATATCTGCATTCAGCTTCACTGAGGCGATAGGTGAGGAATGAGTCCTAAACCGTGACATGAGTCAGCATTTTATCCAACTTGTCTCAAATTAAAAGTTTTTCTCAATGTGTTTTTGGAAAGAAAAAGGTCTGTGGTTAACACAAGCTTTTAACGTTTTGTCCTACGACATAAAATACGCCAGTAAATACCCAACTGGTGAGTTTAAAAAACAAGTGTTTAAATGAGGCGAATAAACTTCATCACGCCCAATATTAGCCTCCTTTAGCTTAGCGGTGGTGACGTGAAGTCATGTGACCGTGCTGTAGTTCCTTTATAGCCCAACATTAGCCTCCTTTAGCTTAGCGGTGGTGACGTGAAGTCATGTGACCGTGCTGTAGTTCCTTTATAGCCCAACATTAGCCTCCTTTAGCTTAGCGGTGGTGACGTGAAGTCATGTGACCGTGCTGTAGTTCCTTTATAGCCCAACATTAGCTCTTTACTTCAGAAATCAAGTGGTGTTAGTATGGGAGATTATCCTGCTGAACAAAATGTCTAAGTATCAAAAGCGTTTGTTTGCCTGATATTTTATATTCTGCAACAATCCAAAATCCAATGGAACAATCCCACTAGTCAAGGGAGCACTTGAGATGCTATTTTCGGGGTTGATCGACAAAAATATGTCATAACTGCACCACTCTATTGTGTAACGCTGGCAAAAAGGGCAATAATGATGCAGATAGTATTACCTACAGCAGGGAGAGGAATTAAACTCAGCCTGGTACTGTGTACAGGTGCTGATTAGTGGTGTTGTTGTGTTCTGATGGATTCTGGCTGTATAAAGTGTCCCGCTGCTCCGATAACTCCGGGTCGTCCGCTACGTAAACCCTGCAGCACATGTGCGACCGGCCAACAAAGCATCTCGGGGAGTATTTGTTTTAACAGGCCAAATGATACTTGTATTTCTCTCAGGAGGAATGTTAAGGTTAAATGAGTTCGGGTGAACTTTCTGTGATAAATAAAATCAGTGTCGATGGAGATGGATAGTTAAGGACGAGTTTTTGATAGATTTGTTTATGCACACACACAGACACCAACTTATGTTATAACTTAAAGAGGCCCTATTCTGCTTTTTGGGGTTAGGGTTAGTAGTGTGTTATATAGTTTTATTTTGCATTTAAATGTATTTTCCACAGCCTGAAACGCCTCCATTAGACTCCTTTGTTTACTTCCAAAACATAATGACATCAATATGTAACACTGGCGCTTCTATTGGCTAGTTAAGGGGCGGGACATCTCTAAGCGTTTGACCAATCAGAACAGAGCTGGCCAGCTAACCAATCAGAGCCTCTTGTTTCAGACCAGCCTAATATTTGTCTAAGATAAGATGTACTTTATTGATCCCAATTTGGGAAATGTTTGCGTTGCAGCAGCATAAAAATTGAACATTAGATAAATTAAAAGACTCAAAATAAACAATTCAAAATGTAAACATCTCAAATAGAAATAAAATAGCATTAAAAAAGTAGAAAATATAATTTAAAGCCGGACATTAGATATACATTAAGTGTGTAAGGAATGGAATATTAACCTAATAATAATCTGAATCTTCACACATATTTGTTTCTGAATTGTTGTGGAAATGGAAATACTAATCCAAGTTGTTTTACCCTCAAAATTGTAGTTCTTTTTAGAAGGTATGCTAAAGTGTCATGCTGTCTAAATGTATAACTATTGTGATTGGAAATTACCTAAAATGTTTTCACGTTACAAAGTCCATTCTTTAAGTTGTAATGGTGCAACCAGTGCAGTATATCAGTAGTTTGGTGTGGAAACTCTTTTTTAACAGCCAACTATAAATCAAGTTCAAGTATTCAGGAAGAACTTTGAGCAAAAACAAATGAATTTATTAGTTACGAGTGCAAACAGTCGGGCTTCACGCATAAATTCACAGACAGCTTAAAATAAAAAGCCTTGAATCCTTGTATTTTAAAACCAGGTTAATAGTAATAAGAATATTGAATAAAACTTAATTATTCTGATTAGTTTAAAGAAGGAAAATTGGCAAAATGTGTTTCTCTGCCTTAAACATTTAAATTTGTGGGAGCTATGCTAAGTTTACATTTATTTAAATTAGACATTACTTCATATGTGTATAGCTTACTCCATATCTTGAGTTTTAATGGTGCAACCAGAATAGTATATGAGTATTTTGGTGTGTTTTGTATGACTAAATATAAATCAAGGAGAAGTAAGTTAGGAAGGAAGTATTCATGCTCACAAAAATAAACAACGCATGCACATTCACAGACATCTTCACATACAAAAACATTGAATCTATAAAGACCCGATTAATACTTAAACTGTAAATTCACTTTATAGCCAAATATAAATGGCTTTAGAAATAACTTTGTTCGAAGTTAGGAAGGACGCATTCATGATTGTAACTAGTGCAAACAGTCAAGCTAACAAATACAAACAATGCATGCACATTTACTGTAAAGACATCTTGACATAGAAAAAACATTGAATCTATATTTCTACTAAGACCAGATTAATACTTAAACTGTAAATTCACTTTATAGCCAACTATAAATCCCCTTAGAAAGAAAGATGTATGAGTTAATAATGCAAACAGGCAGACAGTCATTAATTTACATCTACGTACTGTATATCTCTACATAAAAAGCCTTGAACCCATATTTATATAAACGCCATGTTATCATTAGTAAGAGAGTATTAAATAAATGTGATCATTACTCTTGTTTTTCACCCGTTGACCTCCAGATGTACACACACACTTCTCCCTAATTCGCAACACATTGCCTGTTAGAACTCCTAACACGAACCCCGTTGTCAGGAGGACAATAAAACTATGAAGTTGGAGAAAGAGAAAGACATAAATACATGTGAAAAATATGCTGCGGGACTGGCAGAGGGCTCGCTTGTTGGGAGAGCGATTTGTTTTAATGAAAAACTCTTTCCTGCAGAGAGGAGAGAGCCGGCTGCAGGCTGTTTATGCATGGCTTAAGTTTCTGCTCAGCAATAAAAGCACCAGGACTTATGCGTCTACGTGTGTGTGCAGTGTGTGTGGGTGTGTGTGTGTGTGTGTGTGTGTGTGTGTGTGTGTGTGTGTGTGTGTGTGTGTGTGTGTGTGTGTGTGTATTTGGGTGGGTGTACAGGA
>NW_011352540.1:16940-19062 GCF_000735185.1 Notothenia coriiceps
CTTGAGTAAAAGTAGAAGTACTCAGATCTTGTACTTGAGTAAAAGTAGAAGTACTCAGATCTTGTACTTGAGTAAAAGTAGAAGAAGTCCCAGAGTGTAGGAATACTCTGTTACAGTAAAAGTCCTGCATTCAAAATGTTCCTCAAGTGAAAGTAGAAAAGTATTCTCATCAAAATATAGTGAAAGTAGTGACAGTAAAAGTAGTCATTGTGCAGATTGGTCCATTTCAGAATAATAGATATGATATGTTTTATAATGATTGATCATGAAAGTGAAGCTGGTGAAGGTGCAGCTAGTCTGAATGACTTTGTATACTGCAGGGTAGCTGGTGGATATTCTGTATATATAAAGAACTCTTCTGGCTTGAAGCTTTTATTCCTCAAGTCTCACGTTCTCCTCCTGATGGTCAGGATGCTCATTCTTTAGTTTCTGTCGCCCTCTGGTGGTCAGTCTGTTCAAACAGGATCTGATCTTGAAGCATTGTTGGAAATCTAACATTAGATCAACTTTATTATCATTGCACAAATAAATGGAGTTTGCATCCAACCAGGAAGTACAAAGAGAAGTAAAGTGCACGAGGCTTCAATGAACTCACATAACAAACAGTGTGGTAATGTACATAAATGCATAAGTATAGTAAATATATTTGGATAAAGTGCTGATTTAGAAGCATACACCTCTAAGGTGCAGGTAGTAGGCTTTTATAAGTTAAACACAGTTGTAATGAATATTAAATACACATGTAGAAATACTTAAACCCTCAAAATGATCAGTTGTATATGAATAACTCACCCTGTGTTGCCTTCAATTAATGAAAGAAGAGGAGCATTGGTTGCTTTTTCTACAATAGCTAAACTATATCTGTGTTTTAAATGGTACATTGAAAATGCATGTGGTAAATTAAACTAAATCCCCTTGACAGTAAAAATATGTTTCTTCTGGCAAATATGTTTTATATTTCTGTCCTAACACGTTTCTTGGATCCCTGCTGTATCAACAATTCAACAGTTTGTCTTTCTACCTACTGTTGAATAGAAAAGGAAAAACCTGCTTTTAATGTAAACTTGTTTGTACACATCTGTTCACACTCATGGAGAACAACAAGTTGATTTCTTCATCAGGGAAACAAATGGAGAGGCTGCAGAAAATGTGTGTGTTTGAAGATCTCCAGGAAAAGGACATGGGTGTCACTTTGTTAGGAAGAGTAGGGGGAATATTTGTTCAGACTCCAAAAACATTAAGCGGGCCCTGCAAACAATACACACTGTTTATTCATACGTATGCTTGACAACTAGTGCAGTCACTTTGCTACGCTGCTGCAAGGCTCAACTACTCTCTATTCAATTATTCCTCAAAGGAACAGGCGTGTCCAAATTGCACCACTTGGGTTACCAGAAATACACCCAGGAAGTGAGAACAGCCCTCCAGATGGAACATGATCTATTGTGCTTTCTCAAAATGTACAATTCTTTTTTTTGACAAATGATCCTAATGCAAAGTGATCGTTTCTTCTTTGCCTGTCACTGCTATGGAGATAGTGAGGTTTTATTGAAGCAGCTGCAGGTGTGTGTGTGTGTGTGTGTGTGGTGTGTGTGTGTGTGTGTGTGTGTGTGTGTCGTCAGCAGAGGGCAGCAGCGACTTTAAAGGGGCCCTAATATGCCATTTTCTATATTTGCTCTTATTTCTTTTCACCTACTGTGTGTTTGATTTAAAGGAGTCCTTTCATGTTGGAGAGAAACTCCATCTGGAGGGAATTTAGCCTTTGGAGACAATTTACATGCATTAAAACCTATATATAAAAACCTGTAGTAACCAGGACTGGACTTTAACCTGCACTCATATACTGTACTTGAGTAAAAGTAGAAGTACTCAGATCTTGTACTTGAGTAAAAGTAGAAGTACTCAGATCTTGTACTTGAGTAAAAGTAGAAGTACTCAGATCTTGTACTTGAGTAAAAGTAGAAGTACTCAGATCTTGTACTTGAGTAAAAGTAGAAGTACTCAGATCTTGTACTTGAGTAAAAGTAGAAGTACTCAGATCTTGTACTTGAGTAAAAGTAGAAGTACTCAGATCTGTACTTGAGTAAAAGTAGAAGTACTCAGGTCTTGTACTTAGTAAAAG
>NW_011352541.1:0-715 GCF_000735185.1 Notothenia coriiceps
CTGGGGGAGCATGCCCCCGGAACCCCTACCCCTTTCACATCAACGCGGTTCCAGGGCCGGTTTCGGAGCTGGAGCTTGGAAAGCACCGTTTTTTCCTGTTCACACCGCAGTGGAGCCGCCTCTAAGCTCCGGAATCCGGTTCGTTTCAAGCACCAAAAGGTTGTCGGTCTAGAAGCAAGAACCTCATACGTCACGCTTACGTCGGAGGCGGGGGTAGGGGCATAAATTGTAATGTTATACCATAGCAGGGCTCAACGCTAACTTTTAAAACTGGTTGCCAGGCTGGCAACCAGGCATCAGCTTTTGGTAGACAAAACTGAAAATACGGTTGCCATTTTTAGTCACCTTATATTTAAAATAATTAAGATAATATACAGTTATACATCAACTTAATAATGAACATGTGACGCAAAATAATGTTCAAATGCTTTACAATAAGTAATTAACACAATTATTTGAAACTAAGTGGTAGTAAACTTGTCCACCCTCAATTGCTGGTATACAAAACACCAGTAGTGCAGCTGTTGTCATGTTCTTCACAGATCCCCCAAAAAGGAATTGAGCAAGTCACTAGTTCCTTGATCATCCGTTGTCTCCCTTTCAAATGTGGGTTCTCATGACCTTTGTGCTGACCCCCACCATAGACCCATTGGCCCTTCAGCCTTGAAGTCTTGGATTGGCCAGACTAATACGTTTCTAATGTTAAATAAATGAA
>NW_011352542.1:0-1704 GCF_000735185.1 Notothenia coriiceps
TGCAGAACACCGCTATCTAGCCGCTACTAACCTGGGACGAACAAACTGCACAGAGAGCTAACTCATGTTGTGGTCGTTTTGGGGGGGAAAGAGTGTGAGACAGAAATAGAACAGCATGGTAAGAGATATTGAGAAAGAAAGAGATGAATGATTAAAAGTGAATGAGGAAAAGGGTAGAATACAGGTTACATGATAACAAGGTTGTAGATGTAAGGTTAATGAATAAAGTAAATTAATGACGAGGGTCCACAAAACGTATTTTTCTGGTAAAATTGAGCTGCAACGACGTTCGGCAGAGCCTTCTCCCAGTATTTTATTAAAGGTCACATGTCATGGCCATTTCCGCTGATCATAATTCCATTGTTGAGGTCTACTAAAATAGAAAAATACTGTGCAATTTTCCAAACTCACATTGGTTTCGCATACAGCATCTCTGTAAAGTATGTGTATTCAGCAGTATTCACTTTCTCCACTAAACGGCTCACTGCAGCTCCCCCCCCGTCCCTCCGTGATTTCCTTGTTTAGCGATACACAGCCAACACAGCCAAATCAACCTGAACACACACAAAGTCACAGCCGAAATAAAAACAATAAGTGTGGCTTGATATTGAGTAAGAAAAAGGTTTATAGGTTGATAAACGCTGTGAGAATGGGTCTGCAGAGAGAATTTCGCGCGATCCCAACTGTCTTTTATCAGCCTGCAGCATGGAGCAGAAATCAGCAGGGCTGCCTGCACTGAGTGTGTGGATTGGTCAATTTGGACCAATCAGCGGGGGCTTAACGTAACGGCTCCGCGGACGTAACGTAACGGCTCCACGGATTGGCCCATTTAGTTCCGGGTACGTGCTTTCGTAAGCACATACCCGGAAGAATCAAATGGATGATGACGTCATGATGACGTTTCACCAACGAGGCGTTTTGGGGAGGTATTTTCTGTTTTAGAGTTGTACTCGCTACAGGGTGTACTTTGAGGGTTTTGACTCTGCACACCGTTTACATGCAGAAAAACCTTCATAACACACAAGGGGACGGGTAATAACCGGAAAAGCATGACATGTGACCTTTAATGTTTTTATGACGATATATCGACAACGCATCGTCTCTTTTGTAAGACAAAGTAGCTTTGCCTTCATTTTCTACTTTACAGAGCTACTTTATATTTGTCTTACATTGTTTTTTTTCCTTGAAAACCAATTAGAAGATGATGCTCTCACACCCTTTTAAGATACATCTTCAGCGCTCATTCTGACAAATGTGGAGCTACAAGGACGATTGCATATGGTGACAAAAGAACAACACTCACCAGCATAAATATCCCCGGACGAGCTACTCGCCTTTTCTGTCTTTGTTATGATAGTTTTCAGCTTAAAGAACTGACCAAAAACAAAGTTCTCTTCCAATTTTTACAGTGACATCACCAGCGATTTTCTGAAAAGTAAAAATATATTTAACTTGAAGTGCTTGGAGCCATCTTTAAGTGGTTGCATGCAGTGACATTAGCTACTCCTAATTGGAAATAGTTGGAAAGAAACCCGTGGGCTCAGTAAAAGCAATATGTGGACCCAGGCTGAAAATATACCAACCAATTCTGATGATAGTCGAACGCACCATTGGATAATGGTCAACTAAAATGAAACTATTTTGAATGAAGATACAGTTCTTTATTGATAGTTTGCTCATAGTATCACATTTTGCCTCCCTTCA
>NW_011352542.1:1912-6095 GCF_000735185.1 Notothenia coriiceps
GAGGAAGATGTTGGGCTTACTTCTTCAGAGCTGGAGGAAGATGTGATGTTTATTTCCTCATTGGAGGAAGATGGGTTGTTTACTTCTTCAGAACCTGAGGAAGATGTTGGGCTTACTTCTTCAGAGCTGGAGGAAGATGTGATGTTTATTTCCTCATTGGAGGAAGATGGGTTGTTTACTTCTTCAGAACCTGAGGAAGATGGGTTGTTTACTTCTTCAGAACTGGAGGAAGATGTTGGGCTCACTTCTTCAGAACTGGAGGAAGATGAAGCGGCAAAGCTTTCCAACAACCTGTTGATTTGGTCTCGGATGAAAGTTATCTCCGAACCCATTCTTTCATTGTCGTCCCTCATTTGAGCAATCTGTGATCTTAAACTGTCAAAGTTGAAGCGTGGCAGAGAATCTTCATCAAAGATTGCCTGAAAATCAAATTTTAAGACATCAGTTTGCGTCTATACACTATTAATAATGGTCAAAATACTTGATATATAGATAATAATCAATTAAAAGTCATCATTACCTCTCTGTCCATCCTGGCATTGTTGCGGTAGATGTGTTCAAAACTCATCAGACTGTTGTGCAGGCTGACCATATCCCGGTAATTGGACTCAGCGTCTCCATATTTGTTCTCATCACTGAAGTCCTTCTCAATCTCATAGTCGCTCTCGTCTGACTTGAAGTCTGACTCTCCCTGAGACATGTTGGTGTTGATTTACAGCACACCACAGAATAAGTGTTGCCACGATACATTCAAACTGTGTTCATTGTGCCGGACAACCACTTGGTGCTTTGGTTTGAAAAATGCTTGTTGAGTTCTGGACTTCTGTTGTGTGTTCTGTAGAGAGCTGAGGATCACAGTTGGAGTATCCATCTCTTAATTTGGCCTATTCTGCTTCTTGTTTGTAAAAACAAAAAAATGAAATAGGACTGATACTAGCTAAAGAGATTTGCCTGTCTCGATGTTACTAAACTACATGACTCTGCACACTTTTAAAGGGACCATATTAGGCTAATTCTCCGGTTCATATTTGTATGTAGTGTCTCTACTGGGACATGTCTCCACCCTTTTAATGTTCAAAAAGCTCTTTTATTTTTCTCATACTTCCTGTGCTGCAGCACATCTTTTCACCCTCTGTCTGAAACCAGAACCCAGTCTGCTCTGATTGGTTAGCTGGCCGGCTCTGTTGTGATTGGTCAGCGACACAATCATTCATATTTTCTATGTTGTGGTTGTTTTATATTTTTATTTATTACACAAGGCATCTATTACATGTCTGTGCGAGAGGGGGATTCCACCTCTGTTTCTTCCATTGTTTTTCCCCATTAACTGTCCTTGCTTCTCCAATGATCTAAGGACAGAGGGTGTCGTAACTAGGGATGGGTATCGTTTGAAATGTATCGATTCCGATTCCGGTTCTGCTTATGGATTCCGGTTCTTATCGATTCCCCGTTACGATTCCAAAATTGTAAAAGAAAGAGGTCAAACGTTTAGATAAGATATCTTTATTCTTTTAAGCTTTAACTGACATTTTTAAAAATAAAAAATATACATGCAATACAAATGTATTGCACAATAGCTGCACTTTATTTTAACTGAGCTATGGCAAGCTATTAACATGCATTACACTGTGCCTTGTCTTTTAATTTGTTAGTGTAGTGGAGCCTCACTTTAGAGCGTTTACCGCGATCCATCTTTGGTGTTATGAAGTGACTGAGCTCGTGAACTGTCTACAGGAGGGCGGGTGTGCCTCGCTGCGGGGCAACTGTGGACCTCTGTCGCCTGTCAGCGCAACTTACATGGTGCCGTTTAAAAAAATTAAGGGCGGTGCCGGCCGTCAACGGCCCGCTGATGACCGGCCGTTCTGTGATTCTCCAGAACACACAGATGGCCAGTCCACCCTTACCCTGTATTTCACCGTGGCGCAGACGGACCTGGTGGAATGCAGGGTCTACCGCGTTTAGGAACCGTTAAGCAGAACCGAAATTGTGTATTTTGTATGGGTACTCTCATCTGGAACCAAGTTTCGGTTCCCAACCCTAGTCGTAACTGTTGTATGCTGTAAACACTGAAAATCCCCCTGAGACAAATGTAGAATTTGTGGTATTGGGCTAAATAAATTCAATTGAATTTGACTGTCAACACTTCTCTTTATCTCAAATAAAGTAATTCCATGTTTTGAACAAATCTGCTTATGTCCCAATCCTGTACCTCTTCATGGACCTTCCTTTTTATGGTGCTGTTACAGAGCAGCGAGGCGTTATATAGTCCCGGTCTTTCCCCTCAGCCGGTGTTTTGGCCTTGGCCTGTTTCCAAGACCGTTGAGGGCCACAATGCAGTCTTTGATCTTCAGATCTCTCCTTAGTGTCTCTGCAGTTCTTGGATAACATCATGTCAGATTAGTGTCATCTCAAATAAGCCCTGAGGGGGAACGGTAAGAAAGTAGATCTGAAGAATGATAAAAGGTTTTAGTGGCCATTTATTCAATGCACCAAGTTCCTCAGAGCCTTATCCTTAAAGGTATCTTAGTTCTGACTTGTGTTGCATGAAATTCAAAACCAAATATGTGTATTATATCTTTTAATCTCATATTTCTTTGGTATGTGTCCTTCCCTTCACACTTGCACACCCATAGAGCCCCATTATACAGCACTAATTACCTGTTAAAGACTGGGGACAGCAGAGGGTGTAGTGAGAAGTTAAATAATCTACTTTGATGAAAAGATAACAGTCTTTCGTGCATACAAATGACATGTTTAGGTGATTGGCCTCCTTACTTTTCTGGGAGAAACTACCTCTGGAGGGAACACAGGGATTTAGCCTCTGCAGACCATTTACATGTACGAATACCTATAGAACACACTGTAGGAAAAGGGAAAAAGCATACTAGGGCCTCTTTTAAGTGATATTCAACAACTATTAAATCATGCCAACATAACATTTCACACTCTAAATATGTGTTTAAGTGTCTCCTATGAAGGCAATTAAGTCTCGGAATCCATTTCTATCTTTAAGTGGACGTGCCCACATCACAGCTCTTTGTTTGCTTGTGTTTACATCTGTGGTGCTTTAACCTGTTTACTATGCCACTGTCTGCTGTCATAAGTTTGGCACAGTGACATTTAGCTGTGAGCTATTTTGAACTCGGCTCCAAAGATTGACACACTAACACACACTAACACACCCACACAACATGTTACGCAGTCTTTGATGTGGCATGCCCTGCCCAGCAGACACACACCAGGCTATATGAAGGGGATATAGGAAACCAACACACAGACACACGTATATCAACACCAACATTACACGCTTCTTCAAAATCTAAACTTAGGACACTAGTCTGGAGTCCTCATGTTTTATTGTTGTTTGTCTGCATGGGGTAAGGCTTCATATATACATTTCTGTACACATGTGAAAAAACACTGCAACCAATGTGTTGTATACATTTAGATTATGTTACAGGTTTTGTAATTTCATTTATGTGTTGATTTAAGTAATGCCATGTCAGTTAAAGTATTTTGAATTAATTACTTATTTTAGCTTTGTTGTTGGTTTTGCTGTTGGCTTGTGGTTGTTGTTTTTCTTGTGTTTCTTTAAAATAGAAATAGATTTGTCAAAAAAAAGAACATTTTTAATTTCATCCAATCTACTGAAATATTGGTCATATAATTACTTTAAATAAAAATGCATAAATAAACTTCATGTTAATGTTTTCGCGGATGTTAAAATGCCCAAAGGTATTTTTGGTTATATGAAATGAACAATATGGGGTTGGTTGTAAGAGGCAAGATAAGGCAGTATGTGTTTGCATTGCTTTGTTGACAGATGCAGATCTCGTGAATGTTGGCCACTTCCTGCATTTCTCTGTCAGATAAGAGCTTTACAGCTTCGCTTTGATTTCCAGAAGCTCTGTTCAAGATCTGCCTAGAAAGGAAAAGTACAACAGCAAACATCTAGAAATTAACGGCGTAAGAGGGATGAGTGTGTTTGTGCTTTAAATAAAGATCTTCTCACTGAGCTTCATCAGCTGGACTCCACAGGGTCTCTGTGTCTGGGGTTACAAAAAGAGACACGCTGTCACAAACGTGTGTGTGTGTGTGTGTGTGTGTGTGTGTGTGTGTGTGTGTGTGTGTGTGTGTGTGTGTGTGTGTGTGTGTGTGTGTGTGTGTGTGTGTGTGTGTGTGT
>NW_011352543.1:0-3128 GCF_000735185.1 Notothenia coriiceps
ATAGCTGAACTTAAGACACTAAGTTAGGAAGAAAGGGGGGACTATGAATGTATGTTTTTTTGTTTTTTATATACATGTATGTATATATTTGTGTATGTGTGTGTATGTATGTATATGTGTATGTAAATGCGTGGGTATGTATGTGTGTATGTGTGTATGTATCTGTGTGTGTATGTATGTGTATATGTATGTGTATGTGTATATGTGTGTATGTATGTGTATGTAAATGTGTGGGTATGGGTGTAGGTATGTACATATATATGTATATTTGTGGGTGTACATATGTGACTATATGGGTACATGTATTATTGTTATTATTCTTTATTTCCTTATCTATTACATTTCTTTAATTATATTTTACTATATATGGGGGGGGAAGGAAAAATATAGAATATATGAAACTTTTACTAAAATGTATATTCATTTTCACGATTGACTCTAAACTGTGGTTTATGAAACTGAGTTGCATTCAGTTTAATTTGGTTGCTGTTATTAAATAAAATGATCAACTAACAATCTTTTCATTATTTCTGCATTCATAAAGTTGATTTTGAATCTTCCTATAATGCCATGTTTAGGAACCAGAACACTGAAACAAGAATTTTGGCTATCGGCCTTTTGGATTTGATTATTCCTTGGACCTGGTTATTGGGCCCCAACCCCTCTGTGGTGGGCTCATACGTTCCCATAATCCTCTCAGATCAGTTGCTAGGACTCGTGGTCATGGTTATCCCTCGTAAACAATGGACTGAATCGATACTAGAAGATGATCTTATTAAGTGTTTGGCGAGAGGAATTATTCAGAGAGGTCTGAGCAAAAAGGAGCGAGACATTATTTCACATCACGTCCACTGAAAAAGACTGATTTCTACACAAGATGGAAATAAAACTGAAAGATAGAAGGTGCAGTATCATTCTGGCTTAAGAAGGCGCATATATGTGTGTGTAGGGAGTGTGTCTAAATATGGAACCGTTAACCGTCAAAGTTGAGATGACACGTTTGTTATGAACAAGGGAAAACAGGCAATTTTCCACCAACTTCTTCCTCTTCCAGACCGGCTGTTAAATCTTGGAGTGCAAGTGTAATAAATCCCATTGATGGAGATCCCAAAGGAGCAATTACTATTGTGTTCTCGCAATATAACAACAAGCCCAAGAAAAACAAAAAGAAGACATCAATAAAACATTACCAACACTACAGTCCTGCGGAGAAAAGCTCGGCTTCCCTTCGACAACACTTTAAGTACACGATATTCAGTTACCAAGAAGAAGGGTGTGTGTGTGTGTGTGTGTGTGTGTGTGTGTGTGTGTGTGTGTGTGTGTGTGTGTGTGTGTGTGTGTGTGTGTGTGTGTGTGTGTGTGTGTGTGTGTATGTTAAACACCAGCTGCCAGTGACAACACTCAAGCAGAAATAGTCTCCTGGGAGGCGACAGATTTCATATTTGCAAGCAGGACGCATGGGAGAGTCTTTCAACATCCACAGTGCAACAAAAAGTACATTTACTGAAGTCCAATACTTAAGTACTATTTGACATAGTTGTACTTTACTGAGAATACACAATCCAAGCTACTTTACAAATGACTACACTATCACTACATTTTTCTCCCAGCACTGTAACTTTACCGATCAAGTCTTTAAAAAAACATTACAAGCTTTAAGAAAACAATTCAACATTATAGATCGAGTCAGTGGTTTCTAAATCTTCTTACAAAAAAGTAGTGCCTGATCAAGGTCCTTTTTCAGATGTGTGTATCCATCCACCTGTTTTTAGGTGCACTTACCATGTGTTGAAATGGAGGAAATGTGCAGTTCAACCTAAATATAGTCAGACAAGAACTACTAGCGATAAGGAACAATGAAAGGATGAGATTCAAGTAAAGCCAAAGCACAGAAACCATGTTTAGTTCAAAGAGGGTTACTGCACTCAACATATCATTTAAAGACAAGGCAGAGGTTGAAGATATAAAGCTATTCCTGAAGAGCAGCGGTCGTATGTTTTAACGTGATCTTGGTGTGGTTGGGGATTCATTTCCATGTATCAGTCTTTCTTTTACATGAACAAAGACTTGAGGAATATTCTGTTCAACTATTTAGTTTGTTAACCCTGATTTCTTTGGGTTGTCTGCTCATGTGGCCATCTTGGTTGTCATTTTTCTTTGCGTTTAAAAATAAGATAAGATACTAAAGGAAAAGAAAAGACTAATAAATTACTGTAATGCTGTCCTGTTACATTTTTGTACTGATACTTTTACTTAAAGGTGGGGTAGGTAATTTTGGAGAAACCAGCTCGAGATCGCTAGAATTTAAAATCTGCCTCTTCCTTACAGAGCCCCTCCTCCAACACACACGAACGCGCACATGAGCAATTAGGGCATGAGATAAGTTTGTGAACAGATGGAAGGCTGACAGGCAGGTAGGCCATCCAGTTACTTTAGCCGGGCCGGCAAAGATGATTGGTCGTGCTTTTTACAGCACTCCGGCTTCCACAGATGATATTTTGTTATGTATTTATTGTCAAAGCGTTTAAGATATTCATTGCTATCGGGATGTTAAGAGCATTCCATGGAATATAACAAAAAGTGTATCTGAAATAAATTACATACCCCACCTTTAAGTGAAAGGGACCTGAATACATCCTAAGAATGCTAATTACTAATTAATATCAATATAAATCAGCATTATTATTAATTCAGAATAATGCTCCCATCTGTATGATAAAACGTAAGGTTCCAATGTGACCGAGTGGAACTTATTTTATTTTGCTATCCCAGAGACTCAGACTATAACAGGAAAACACTAATATAATGAATCACAACACTAATGTTTATTGCCATGGTAATGCCTATTCATTTGCTTAATGGGTGCGCACCTGAGATGTGATAATAGCCAAACTGGTGATGAGGAACTTGTGAAATGAGCGTCACACTCTCACATGTTCCTCACGTCAGTAAATGGCTGCGAGGAGGTAGTTTGCCTCGGTGATCACACACACACGCACGCACGCACGCACGCACGCACGCACGCACGCACGCACGCACGCACGCACGCACGCACGCACGCACGCACGCACGCACACGCGCACACACACACACACACACACACACACACACACACACACACACACACA
>NW_011352544.1:0-1987 GCF_000735185.1 Notothenia coriiceps
CACAACGTGATATTTGGGATCGTATACGGCCCAGTGGGTCTCAGAGGGTTAAACTTTCAAATCAACCCAAAATTCATCATAATCAGCACATTGGGAGAATAAATATGGCCACTCTGTGGTTACAAATGCCATTTTAATCCTGAAAATGGGAGGAATTTTTAAATCTTCAATAACCCCCAAAACCAGTCCAAATTGTAGAAATTGGCCAAGTCATTTTTTAACTATTGTCTGCTTTTGCTGACCAATTCTAATTAATGCAACTTATACAAATAGTTCAAATTTAACAAATTGTGTTTATTTTCTACGTTTTTTATTTTTGAAATGACGAAAAGCGACGAAAACATTTCCAAATTTGGCATCAATAAAGTACATCTTATTTTAAAAGTAGTTATTCCAGGCATATATTCATGTAAAAGTAACACACATTGCTTGCCCTTTTATTAATTTGGGCCCCTGCTCCTCTAACATCCTCTGAACAAGCCTGTCCCAAAACATTTAACCTCACCTTATTTTTGGCCTGTTGACACCGCGACCTTACTGTGTCTGACTGTTCTCATGTAGCTACCGGTGTGTGTGTTTGTGTGTGTGTGGTTCAGTCTTGGAGTGATGGTGAAACCACTGGGAGGAGGGGGTGACTCTAATCCTCAACTTTCCACCCCCAAGGTAAAGACTGAGAGGATGAAAGGAGAATTTAGCCAGGACCCGTGTGTGTGCGTGCGTGCGTGTGCGCGTGTGTGCGTGCGTGCGTGTGCGCGTGTAGGGCGAGTGTGTGTGTAGGGCGCTCGCATTCCGCGCAAATCTTGGGCTCGGCCGTACAGAATGAATGGGTTCAGTGCTGCGGCCGGACAGAAAAATCAATGCTTCATATGAGGAGGCTGCGGGGGTTAGGCCTCCGTGTTCATGTCAACAAGGCTATTGGTTTTCTTAATACTCCAAAGTTGGCGTTTCCCCGCTTCGGGAGGGCCGGTGAGTTGACTTGTGTGGTCAAAGCTTAACAAAGGGATCCTGCCTTCTAGCCTTCGCTGTATTCCTTGGCTGAGGGAAGCCGAGCCAGGATTAATTACCAAGTGTGCCGGCTGGATATTAGTTGTTGTTTTCTCCCATTGTCACATGGCAGCGCTGGACTGAGGCTATAGGGAGTAGCTAGTGAGCTGCAGAGAGCGGGCTAATGCTGTTAGATCGAGTAACACAGTTAAATGTAATAGTAGTGGGGGGGTGGGGGTTGTGTGGCAATCATGCTGCCTCAGTATGGCTTTCAAGGAATAATCAATGATACCTCCGATAGGATTATTTAACAAGGCAGAGAACCAATCATTGTACAGAACAGAGAGATGAGTTCAGATTTGGAATAAAATATAGAAATATACGTCACATAATAATTATTTAATTGTACATGTTTTAGGGCAGCAGCTAGATTCTTTTTAATATCAATCCATTTGCAATTTTTTTTTTAATTGTTTCTCATCAGGTGGCAGCGATAGAGAGGGAGAGAGTATTCTGATTACGTAACGCCGCTACATGTATTCCGTTACAACCCAACCCTGATTATAGGTAGGCCTACTATGGAGGGGACTTTGACAGAGGATTACTCAAAAAGTACACAGTAAAAGTAGGCTACTTCATTTCATTTCTGGTAGCAGTCAAACTAGTACCGAGTCCAACAGTGTCAGTTGTATTAAGAACTTGTGGTAACAAATATTTGTATCACTCATTGAATATATCAGGAAAAAAAATGAAGAGCAGCTGATTTGAAAAAGGGCGGTGTCGGCCTTCAGCAAACCGAGCCGGCCTTTCTCCGCATCTGATTTATGTCATGAATCAGATATTAGAAAAGCGTTTTAGCCAATTAAAATGAAATATGCGGGACATCGTCTCAATTTGCGGGACGCACCAAAAGTCGTGAAAATGCTGTGCTGAACCGCACAAAGCGTCACCCAGACTTCTGAGTTGACCGCAGTGCAGTGCAGAATCGCTGTATAGTTGAAGT
>NW_011352545.1:0-1880 GCF_000735185.1 Notothenia coriiceps
CATCTGTTATTATAGACGCTGCTTTTGTACGACCACATGACATTTTCTTTACTATCTCAGAGTCTGGAAAAATGGTCCGCGAGCTTGTTACCACAGTCATTTGACCTGTATGATTGGGAGTGTTGCACTGTATGGTAAACACTGGTTATTTCTGCTGCTGTTACCTTGTCTGAGTGGCCATCATTTTTTGGTTTGAGTAGGAATGTCTCCATAGAGTGGGATGTCTCTTTTTGAGCGACACGCTTCTTGTGAGAATCGCATTCTGTGTCTTTTGACGTCGTATTCACCGCCATGTTAAATTTGAAAAATTACTCTTGCAAAGATTGCAAAAAAATCTGCACTGGCTTCACCCACGGGTAAGTGTCTTCCCAGTCTTTGTTGTATGTGCATCTTCTTTTCTTCTTAGCTGTAGTTTCAGTTTCCTCCATTTTCCATAACCTGCTGCGTCGCCTGCGTTATTGGCTGACTTTCGTTGTTGTTGTTTGGCGGGGCCGCGGCGGGGTGTGTGTGAGTGAGTTACTCTCATTGGTTAACACTTGACCAGCACCCGGCGTGTGTTACAGTTTGATTGACAGCAAACACACCCCCGTGATGATAGCCTTCCCTGCTTTCTCAACAGCCATTTGATAAAGCTGATTTTAAGAAAAGCGTTTTAGCCAATTAAAATGAAATATGCGGGACATCGTCTCAATTTGCGGTACGCACCAAAAGTCGTGAAAATGCTGTGCAGTCCCGCGCAAAGCGGGACATCTGGTCACCCTAGTCAAATTCCATAACAGTTAGGCTACATTAACGACGTCACGCACCTGGATTTTCACGTCTTTATTCACACCTCGTGGGAAAAATCCAGGCTTGATCTCCAATCAATATTTTAATTACAGCTGCAGGACACAGACAGGATTAGGAACTGTAAAAGTTCTCCTCTTGCTCCGAGCTTTACTGTAATCTCCGTGTTTAAGCGCTAATAAACAGGTTGGATGCATTTTTAGCTGAAAGGGCGTAATGAAAGTGGAGATGGAGAAAGGAGTTAAAGAGAGGAAGGATAAGGGGGAGAAAGAAGGGGTGCTACTCCCTGAATTACATCACTGAAATGCTTCAGCACTGATGACATCGTCGCGCTCGCCCTGGGGATGATGTCATTAATAGCCAATCAGAGAGCTCGGGCCCCGGTAGACTCCGGCTAGATCCTGAGGCTAAAACAAATTATTTTCTACCCCTCTGCTATTTTTAGACTTGTGTTAAAACAAATGTGTTTTAGACCTACCATGGAGCAAAGGGTAAGCTCCCTAAGAAGACAGGGCAGGGTACATATAGCCAGAAGGGAATTAGTATTTAACTTAATAGCACTTGAAGGAGCTGCTTTGTTCCTGTCCGATGAATAGACCACTCTCTATTTGTTCATGGTGGGTACAGACAAAGCACCAATTTCATGCTAGGGAGGTCATGCCTCTGAATTGGCTTAGACTATTGTTTTGAAGGACTGTAACTTATTTAGAGGAAGTAAGAAGGATTGACATTGACATTAATTATAGGGGGAAAAGCTCTTAATGGACTCGACATTCGACAAGTTTAATTTGCAAGACAGTTTGGACAACCACTAGATTTAAATGTGTTTTATGATAACCTGTCAACTACTACATTTATTTACAGCTTTTTGACTTTGGAGACAATTCAATTTGAGCTCTATTTAGGTCTCGACCAACTTCTGAGGGACATATTTGTGTCTGTAGCTGCTAAATGCTATGTTTAGCAGCTAGTTGCTAACTTGCTGTTGTAATGGGCATCAGAGGCCCATCCTAAGAAGTGAGGGGAGCTGCAAGGTCAGGTGCCTTTCCTCTGTCGTTACTTTCACATTACATGTAGTCATTTGATCCATTGTT
>NW_011352546.1:0-3009 GCF_000735185.1 Notothenia coriiceps
GAGAGGGATGGATACTCGTGTCCCACAAGCAGCCAAAATATATCCAGACGTAGTTCCCCGTGCTTCAGTTTCAGGGAGCGGTCCATAGATAGCTCTGCGAGTTCATCCTGAGCTCTGCTGTTTAAACTTCTGGCTGATATTAATGTTATTTTAGACTTCTTTTGCACTGCTGTTCCATCATGTTCTGTCATCCCTGCCTGTGTTGTTGAGGGCTGGGGTGCTTCTTTATTTATTGTCACTAGTGAAACGATCCTTCTTGAAATTATTTGGCGCGAGGATAAAAAGCTGCTCTGCACACCGTAAACAATGACGGCTGACGTAAATCATGAGAATTTAAGCTGTTTAATATTTCTAAATCTGAGCAATATATGTTTTATTAGCTTATGAACTCCATTGTACATGTAATAAAATAAAGTGTATATGAAGTGAAGTTTATTAAGTGAGAAAAAAATGTGGAACATAAAAATATGTTTTTTTGCGGCACACTTGCACAGTGCACGCGGCACACCGGTTGGGAACCACTGCCCTATCCAATACCTGTCTATGGAACCTGTTTCTAACCTCTAGCGAGAGACACTTAAATGGTCATTGCACTGTACTTTTATGTTGACACTTGACAGGGTTATTGCTGGAACAGTTTACACGGTGAAACCTTGTTTAATCTGTTGCTTGTTTAGCTTGGAAATGGGTAGAGGAAGTGCAAAGGGATTCCATATCCAACTCAAACAGGAACATAAAGAGCAGTCTTAAAAAAATGTTCAGTGCTGCTGTTTTTATTATTTCATACCAGTTCCAACTCCTCTACTTTTATATACAGTAGTTCCTCCTTTATTTTCACGTTATTGTCCTCGATTCTAGTTTCTATAGTTTTGTTTTTAATCAGCAGACTTGTGCTGAATGGAGGCGGAGGCTGTGAGTGTCGTCACTGTAAATGTGATGTGGATAGCAAGAGTGAAAGGATCAACAACATGCGTACATATATCTGATTACAAAGGCTGATCGGCATGCTTTTTTGGTGGGTGTGTGTCCACCAATGTGATCTTGGATCACACACTAAAAATCACATGCACCTCCCTGTGCTCTCCAGTGACACCAGGGCCTAACCTTTCTCAACTTTAACTCCTAATCCTAATAAAAAAAACCAAAAAAAAAAACCAACTCACAGCCCGAGGATAGGGATGATCCTTTCCTCAAGCTACATTTTTCAAAAACACCCTGTAGTTTTATTGTGCAACCATAGATTCATAGCAACTAACATGTCAACTAACATGGCTAAAAGTTCAAAGTTGCCATATACTATATTTATTTTTACAAGTTCAATAGTTAATTACCGGTAGCAGAGATATATTGAGAGTGCTTTTGTGTGAGGGCTTGATCATTTGCTTGACATTTCTAATTAAAAGCCTATTAATAAGGAGATATATATATATATATATATATAAAAAAAACTATTGTATAAAGAAATGGCACATTTAGATTTAAATATTCATGTGAGAGAATTTCTTGATTAACTTAAACCCATACATTTATAGATAAAGCAGTTTGTTAACTTTCACTGATGTAACTACTGCAATAACTATAGCATAACAAGTCAGCTAACCATGGCAAGCTAACATTAGCCGTCCATTGATGCTAACAGGATTGCAGCTAATTGGTGAGAGTGAAAGAAGAAAAACGTAAGCTTGTTTAAAGGTCCCATGTCATGGCCATTTCTACTGATCATAATTCCATTGTTGAGGTCTACTAGAATACAGGACTGTCTCAGAAAATTAGAATATTGTGATAAAGTTCTTTATTTTCTGTAATGCAATTAAAAAAACAAAAATGTCATACATTCTGGATTCATTACAAATCAAGTGAAATATTGCAAGCCTTTTATTATTTTAATATTGCTGATTATGGCATACAGCTTAAGAAAACTCAAAAATCCTATCTCAAAAAATTAGAATAGTTCCTCAGACCAAGTAAAAAAAAAAGATTTATAACAGCAAAACACAATCAAACATTTGAAAATGTCCATTAATGCACTCAGTACTTGGTTGGGAATCCTTTTGCACGGATTACTGCATCAATGCGGCGTGGCATGGAGGCAATCAGCCTGTGGCATTGCTGAGGTGTTATGGATGCCCAGGATGCTTCAATAGCGGCCTTTAGCTCATTAGCATTGTTGGGTCTGGTGTCTTTCAGCTTCTTCTTCACAATACCCCACATATTCTCTATGGGGTTCAGGTCAGGGGAATTTGCAGGCCAATCGAGGACAGTAATGCCATGGTCAGTACACCAGTTACTGGTGGTTTTGGCACTGTGGGCAGGTGCCAGATCATGCTGGAAAATGAATTCCTCATCTCCATAGAGCTTTTCAGCAGACGGAAGCATGTAGTGCTCTAAAATCTCTTGGTACACTGCTGCATTTACTCTGGGCTTGATGAAACACAGTGGACCAACACCAGCAGCTGACATGGCTCCCCAAACCATCGCTGACTGTGGGAACTTCACACTGGATTTCAAGCAACTTGGATTTTGCTCCTCTCCAGCCTTTCTCCAGACTCTGGCGCCTTGACTTCCAAATGAAATACAAAACTTGCTTTCGTCTGAAAAGAGGACTTTGGACCACTGTGCAACTGTCCAGTGCTTCTTTTCCTTAGCCCAAGTCAGACGCCTCTTCCGTTGTCTTGAGTTCAGAAGTGGCTTGACCATGGGAATACGGCTATTGTAGCCCATTTCCCGGACACGTCTGTGAACAGTGACTTTTGATACCTGGACTCCAGCTTCAGTCCACTGTCTTTGAAGCTCCCCCAAATTCTGGAAGCGACTCTTCTTCACAATGCTGTTAAGGCTGCGGTCATCTCTCTTGGTTGTGCAGCGTTTCCTGCCACATTTCCCCCTTCCAACAGACTTTTTGTGGATGTGCTTTGAAACTGCACTCTGTGAACAGCTTGCTCTTTGAGAAATTTCTTTTTGTGTCTTACCCTCCTGATGGA
Source organism: Notothenia coriiceps (assembly GCF_000735185.1). NCBI lineage: Eukaryota > Metazoa > Chordata > Actinopteri > Perciformes > Nototheniidae > Notothenia > Notothenia coriiceps. Next base: position 2,982 of record NW_011352546.1, read on the forward strand.
GGGTGTCAATGACGGTCCTCTGGACAGC